>NC_135778.1:40580168-40729962 GCF_028453695.1 Augochlora pura
TACGTAAATGAGAAAAAAGCAGCGCAAAGGGAAGAACGTCGGCAAAAAACTAAGAAGAGAATTGAGAGATATCGATGCAACGCGTCGCTCGGAATATAGACCGCCGGATTGCGGCATTCCGCTAGCCGTCTGACATATCGGACACCTGAGTCACTCTCAATTTAAAGGATTTACGAGCTTTCTCTGCTCGAGCATGCGCGAACGTCGCGACCCCCTACGACCCGCACAAATCCTATCAAATATTGACGGGCTTCGCGATCGAATCGTAAACCAAAATTTCAAGCAAAAATTTCCGATTTTACGCTTCCACTAGGAGCACGGCGCGCCGCGACATACTGTGACTCCGAAAAAACAGTTTTCTGCGTTTACGCGCCGAGAAAGTTGACTTGTTTTCAAGCTCAGAGCCTCCGCTATCGTCGCCCATCGTTCATCTTCTTGCAAAAGCTTTTCGTAGTTTACGTTCGGCGGAGAAGTGAAACGCGCTTTCGTCACCGTTGCTGTTATTTTATTCATTCATTCTCGCGAGTCGTTGGAAATCGCTGGACGACGTTGTTAATAAACTATCGCTGTTATTGTTAACGTCGTTTCGCATCGCCACGTCATCTCGAGGAATTTTTTAAATAACAATTCCCACAACAGAGAGTCTTTAAAGATCCGCGGTCTGATCGCATCAAATATTGATGCGACGATTTTCATCAGAGAATACGCTTCGCGGGCGTGCGTTCTTTTTTTCTGAATTCCTGTAAGAAGCTCCAGTTTTATTGTCCCCGAAGCGGCCTCGTTAGAAGGGCTCGATGGGATTACCGAAACACGATTTTCCAAGCGGACCTCGGCGAAATAAGAGGCGATCGATCGGCCGCGGTCTTTTGAATCTATGAAGTGGTTATGGAACTGCGAGTAGCCCCGTTCGTGGAACAGTTTCACGGCGGGGTATATATGCACTTTCGAAGAGTGCCGAACAGAAACGTATGGCACGCCGGGGTAACATCCACTTCGACGGTGGATATCAAACCCCTGAAACCCTCCCTTATCCAAAGGCCTCCGTCGGCTCTCCCCCTCCCCCCCCCCCCCCCCTCTTTTCGACCACGTCTTAGAATAACAACCGGCTAACCACGTTTTGTGCTTTATCATGCCTTTGAGCTCGATCGCGAAATATCCCGTTACAATCTCGTCGGAGTGCCTTTTCGTCGGGGACTCCATGAGCTCGCGCGCGCGCGCGCGCGCGACGCTAGTGGATTCGAAAGTGTCGTACCATAAAATTCGAAAGCCGGCTCCTATCGGCGAAATAAAAAAAGAAGGAGGAGGAGGAGACTCGCCGCGGCTAAAACGTTGCAATACGCTCCGAAGCCAATCCTCTTCGGCGTAATGGTAACACGCGGGTTAGCATCGAATGGTCCTCTCTCTCTCTCTCTCTCTCTCTCTTGCCGACGTCGGTCGCTCGGACCCCGGATATTATCTAGGAAATTTATTCGAGATCACGTCGACCCGGTATGATTAAATAAAGATATCACGTGCGAGCCGCTCGTTAAAAGCCTTTAGGAGACCATAACTTTGTCACGCCTTCGCGGGGGTAGGAGTAGGGAGGGGGCGAGGGGATGGCCTGCCGCGATAAAGCGCGGATGTCTCGCATTATATACACGTGCGCGAGGAGCCTGCCCGGCCGACCAGGCCATTCGTTAGCTTAATGTTTTATCGGCGGCCGATGCGTCGCGGAATGAAAATGTTCCGCTTTAAGCCCGGCCGGCGAAATTGCCGAAACCGAGCGAGCTCCTACGGTTACCGTTTTCGAAAGAACCGAGTTCTTTACGACGCACGAAATACGGCGCCACTTATACTACCTACGTCCACGGGATCGTCTCTGCCCGAATAATCCCATCGAGACGTCTCTCCGCCGCGGTTTCCCTCTTGCTGGCCTCTCGGACTATTAGGGGATGAAAGCTGAGTTTCGAATAAACGGAGTAATGTCTCCACGAATGTCACAATTTCGCTCCATCGCTAATGACGCGCGGGGCAACGATATTCGTATTTAACCCTTTGCACTTTAGTGGTGACTCTGAGGCATTACTGAAATTATTCCATTTAAAAATAATTTTTATACTAACAAAGTTTAGATTTGAAAAATTGTTAACTGTAAAACTGTTGGCGCGAGTCACGAGAATCAATTTCATATGTATAAAATACCGTCACGTGAAACGAAACTACTATAACCTAGAAAAATTATCTTGGATTCATAGTTGAAACGGCTTCGAGTGCAAAGAAAATTCGAGTTAAATAGAAAACTTTGTCGCGAGTGTTGAGGTTTTTAATGTTTTAGTTAATTAGAAGCGTGGTTCTTACTATTATGTGTTTTACTTTATTGGGTTGTTCTCTGATACACGTGGTACCTGTACTATGGAAGTGACTAGACTAAAAAACTTGGATGAGTCGTAGTACAGAGGATGCCTAATTAGACACTAGGTGTCGTTCTGCTATTTGTCGGTAATGTAGGATTTATCAGTTATTCCACAACAGCGAGTCTAACTCGTTATCGCAGCGCGAGCAGTTAAAACTCAAAGTACCGCAGGAAGCTGAAACACGCAGCTATTCTATTTCGATTCGAGCGAGGTTCGCAGCGAGGATTTCTTGAAAGCTAAACCAGAAATCAGATTTTCCCGTGCGCGTGTCACCGACGTTCGCTCCATTGGTGGGGGAGGGGGTACGACGTTGATCCGATTGTTAACCGGAACAATTACCTAGCGAATGTTCCGCGCCGGAATGCGAACCATCGACCGATCGCAGAAAGCCGAAACATACTTATTTGCCAGCGACTTCTGAATGGAGAGCGCCGCCGGTCTGCGTTTTGTTCGCAATCAGCAGATCCAGTTTGATCGTTCGCCGGGTCGTGGCACGGCGCGCGATTGGTTCGTGCCCGCGATCCCGACTACCAGCCAGCGCGCGTTTCGCAAAACTACCCGCTCTCCCTCTCTCTCTCTCTCCCGCAACTGTATCTTTGTTTGCCGGGAGGCAATGGCACGATCGTTTCATAGAGAGTTTCGCTGCGCGGATCAGGACAAAAGTTGCGTCCATTACGCTCCCGTGCGCCTCAAGTGCGTTCACGAAATTCTTCGATTTATCTCTCCGTGTGTGCGTCGGGCCTCTCTGTCGGTGTCCCCTTTTCAATGCCGAAAGCGGAATAAAATGCTGCAAACATTGGCGAACGCGCGGCGCCGTTCTCTTCAGCGCGCTATTCGCGCGTGCCTCGTTGAAACTCGTGTTCCGCGAATGAATTCTTTAGCGTTTATTGTCCGCGCGACGTTCGCCGACAACGTTTAACGCCTAATCTGATATTTTCCGACAAAATTTTCGACAATATTTTTCCCTTTGTTCCGCCTTGCCGAAGTAAATTGTAATGCACTTCGACGAATATTTATTGGAACTATATGCGTCGGTTCGGTCCTCTGTATACAGCTTTAAATAAAACAGAACCTTTCGAGTGGATCTAAAGTTCTTTAAGCGTTACGATATCGGTCCGTATAGGTTAAAAAACATCTTCCATCTGAGAACCTCTTAGTCGCTGTCGTCTCGCGCGCGCGCGCGCGCGTGTATACATATGGATATCAACGTGGCGACCTAAACTCGAGACCTCGAGATCTCTCGCGGGCGTCGTAACCGAGAAAAAGTGCTTGCGTGTGAAACATTTTATACTGGTATGACTCCTGCGAATGCTTAACGATTTATGTACACGGGTATAGGCATGCCGGAGGAACCTCTTCCAATAAACGAAAAATGTTTAACCGACAGGCAAGACGCGCGTGTGACATATTATTAGTTGTAGAATATAGTATGTTGCAGATTTTTTTTAAACATTTTTTAGATAAATAATATTACTTAAAAAGTTTATTATAAAGACAGTAGAAATTATAATTAATAAATTAAAGCGGAAATTTGAATTAGAAATTTATAATAAATAGTGGTTAATTTAGTGCCAGCATCAGCGGTTAAACAGTTGCTATAAATTAATTTTTATAATTTTAAAGATTAACATTAGGACAGTCTTTATATATATATTATAAATATTATAACAGAAAATAATAATATAAATTTTTCCATAGAAATAGTAATCGTAATAGAAATAATAATCTAGGGGATGAATCCCTCTGGTTGCAAATTAAAGAGCACATTAATTATTTCTAAATACATTCTGCCAAAAATATCAGCGATCGCAATTTAATCTATTACAATACCGATTGTAAATGATATTATTATATTTATATAATTATTATTAGCATACAGATTCCGTTCAGATTTCTGTACAAAGAGATACTTGTATTTTGAAGACGAGTTACTCGAGAACGATCGTGACAGTAACGCAGATCTTTGTGTCACCGATGTAAGACGTATTTATCTCTAAATAAAATATTGCAGAATAAAAATAATGTTGCAGAATTCGGCCGATCCGTCCGGCGAAAATGAGATTCTTATCGAAGGATATACGGTATCTATAAAGCTACCCTGTCTATTCCAAGATCGCCTCCTTTACATCGCCACCGCGACAATCACTGTCGTCTATATTCCTCGAGGCCCGCGGGACTCTTCAACCGAGTCCTAGCGATCTTTTACTACAACTCTCGGAATCTGTAGCAGATTCTCAGGAACTATTACTGCCGCCGAGGGAACCTCGCCGTGTTTAATGTTTCCGGGCACTTTTCTTGGTTCCTAGACCCCTCTCTGGAGTCTTCAAAACGCGGAGACGTAGGACGTGGGTCAACATTCGCGCAGCTTCCATCGTTGTACAAATAATACAGAATTGTCTCGACGCTGCCATATAACATCGAATTCGTCAAGCACCCCAACCCCCCATTTAATATTCAAATACTATTTATTACCATTCGTCCACGCAACAACTGTATTAAAACTGGACGAAACGATTTGAATTTTGTTCGAATTATATTTATTTTTAGGTTACCCGCACGTTGCCCGTGATCGAGCGCGTCTTTTCGAAGACCGCGTCGCCGGCGGACGAGCGAAACGCGCGTCGGGCTCGTGTCGATCTGAATCACGTTTTGTTGCGGTTTGTTAAAGCGCGGGTGGAAACCGGAAGCCCGATGTTCACACCTGCTAATCATCCTTTGATCAACGTACAAACGCGTTCGCGCGGCCGTCACCGGGGCGGCGTGGGCAGGGGAGGGGGAGAGAAGGGGTGGGGAGGGGAGGGGAGGCCTCTCCCCCGGCTTGTCGATCGCACTTTGATTTTAAGCACAATCGGCATCCCGCGAATTTTGCCGGCGCGCGTTCCGCGTTAATTGCAAGTATACTTGGTTGTAATTACAACGGTTCACGCGCCTTGTTAATTGTTTCCCTGCCACCTCTCCCTCCCTCCCTCCCTTTCCGGACCGGTCCGGTTTCCAACGCGCGACTTTAACACGGCAATATTTCAACGCCGAGTTTATATTCCGACCGCCGCGGCTATTGATAAAGGATTAACTGAAACAAACCTGCCGCTTCCCCCCCCCCCCCCCCCCCCCCCCCCCCCCCCCCCCACCGGTTCCTGGGACCGCATAAACATTCACGGACATTAATAATTAAATGTAGCCGCACGCATCGTCCGCCACCCGCGTAACACGGTCGGCGGGCGCGTCCGCGCACTTATTCCTCGGAACGTCATCGTTTTAATTAGTACTATAAATTGATCAATCCGAGGTAGCGCGTGACGCGAAAACGAACGCGAGCGCGAGCGCGCTGCCCGGCGGACGTTTCTAAAGCATTTTAATTAGAGATGTTACGCGACTGTTTCCCCAAAAACGAAACAAACAGTTCCCCCCTCCCACCTCCACCGCCCCGGCCCCCGCTCTGGTACGCCGACAAACTAATTGCTCGCGAACGGCTCACGGCCAAATAATTAAATCAGAGACGCGCGCGAATTTATAGAACGTCGCAAAACTACGATAACGAGTACGGGGGGTGGGGGAGGTGGGTGAGGATCGGATTGCTTCGGCTTTCCGTTGCACGATTATAAATATCGGTCCGTTTAGAGGCGGTTTAGAGCTGCCCGCAGTTAACAACTTTTTTTGCCGCTAAATTAGCAAATAATTTACTGTGAATATTGCTATCTTTTAAACGTTTTATAATATATATTTTGTGGATTAAGAATCTGTTTCGAATAACATTAACGTTCGGTCAAATTAACGCAACTTTTTTAAATGATATTCAATTGGATCGTGAACGTACATTTGCCGAGAATTAATTCAATTTTAATATATTTATTAAATATAAATTAATTTTAATATATATTTAGGAAATATAATTTAATTTTAATATATATTTAGAAAATATAATTTAATTTTAATATATATTTAGAAAATATAATTTAATTTTAATATATATTTAGAAAATATAATATAATGTTAATATATATTTAGAAAATTTTGTTTTTATCAATGACATTTTTCTCGATGAATATAGAACAGCTTAGAGCCTAACATTAATCATGTCGGAATTATTTATCTATTCTCCGCGGAATCTAAAGGTAGCGTTTGCGCATCCATTCGTACACGACGAGACCTTCGGCGACGCTGAAAATCTTCAAAGGTCGCCGGTATTTTGCGCGTCTCGCGTTCGGCGACTCAACCTTGTACATTCGCGCGTTTTTATTTAAAGCGGAGAGGGAATCGCCTACGCGTTGTCGGCCGGTAAATTTTCAAGTTTTCACGCTCGCGAATGTTCCCTTTTGTCGCTCGCTGTTGCTGACGCTGTCATGTGTAACGCCGCCGCCCCTCCCTTTGTTTGTCGTCGCGATGGGCGACAGTGACGTTATTGCAATCAACATGTTCTGTTACGTAATGCGCGCAATGTTTTCGACATTATTGCGACCCGCGCGCTCTTCTTCCCCCCTCCTATTGTGTTCAGCAATGTCACCCCGGAAGCTGTGTATTTTTGTTCTTTGCGGGCGTTGCGTTACGGATCGAACGCGGCGTCCCCCCCCCCCCCCCCCCCCCCCCCACCCCGATATTATAGCGATTGTTTAACTATTCGCCAGCAGCGCCCCCGGTTATTACTGACAACATAACCTTCTATCTTCTTTTTTTTTCATAATGTCCGAGGTACGATAGTTCAGCTTTTAAAACTCGTTTGCTGATTAAAATTCGTGCGGAAGACAGAAAACCAGGCGTGGAGATTGTTACTATTTATTGTCTGCACAAATTAAAATCGACTGTTGGAAAGTGTTAGAGTGTCTGATAATTACTCCCTTTTTTTTATGTGTTTAATAATACTTAGTAATCGTTATAACAATTGTAAGCTTGTTAATAATTGTTTTGGTAGCAGTAATAATAATGCTTAGAGTGGCACATATTATTTTGTCTCTATTATTATTTTTATTTCTGTTTCCATTATTTTTGAAAATTACTGAAATTACTGAAATTACTTAAATTACTTAAATTACAAATTACTGAAATTACTTAAATTACTTAAATTACTTAAATTACTGAAATTACTTAAATTACTTAAATTACTTAAATTACTGAAATTACTTAAATTACTTAAATTGCTTTTGCAAATTGATTAATTAAAATTTTCCAAAATAAGAGAATTTAGAGTTCGTTCTTTTCTGTCACTGTGAATAAAATAATAGAAATATTTCAAACAAACTATCATACTTCCAATGTGCATCGGTGCTCGCAGCAATATTGATCATCGTCAACGAAAGAAAACGGACAGTTCGAATGATCGCGCGGATGAAAAATCTCGCGAGTTTCGCGCGTCAGTTACGGGACGGATAAACATCTTAATTTAAGGCGGTACAGGCTTACTTTTGGGCGAGGCGGCCCCGGGGGGCGGGCAAAGAAATGGGGGAGAACGACAAACGTGCCCGGGCTGTGTGGGGCAAAAGGAATCGTGCCCGGGATACAAGTTTATCGCGGAAGCAATTCATTTTCCCCACTTTTAGAAGTAGCTGACTCCGCGGCCGTATGCATTACGCGGGGTCCTCGCTTATTTACTTCGCCCCGCGCACCAAGCGTTGCGCAACTTTCCCCGAAAGAAGCACGCGCGTGAATTACAAAAACACGGTGAATACTCCCCAATCGCGAAACGATTCGTTCCGTCACATTTTCTATGATAATAATTGTTATTGTAAAATTGGCGCGGCGAAGGAATTTATGAATATTATTTTTCGAGTAAATATGTAATTTAACCCTTTGCGCTCGGAGCAATTTTAACTGTAAATGTAAAATAATTTCGCAATAAAGCGCACTTTTGTGCGGACGAAATTGATTCTAACGACTCGTAGCAATAGTTTCACTACTCGACGATTTTTTAAAATTAGACTTTATTGTTAAACAAATTATTTTGTAGGGTAAGAGAACAATTTTACTGGTGCCTCAGAGTCACCATTCGAGTGCAAAGGATTAATAAAGAATAATTTATAAATGTCTATACCTCTTATTTATTATTATACGCGGTAAATCGAATAGTTTATTCTCGGAGAGAAAAATCCAAGCTAACAAAAGCCTGTCTAATATTCAATATTCAAGACAAAGCGCAAGGTGTTGCGCCGGTACGTAACGTAGCCGGGAAGTCTCGCTTGATTTACAGCCGGTAAAAATGCTGTTGCGGCGACGGTTTGCGCGCGCACGCCTAACCCGTTCGTTTCGAATATGAGCTGCCGGCGGTGCGTCGCTCCGAGCGTAGAGTTCCATAGTCTCGCAGTTATGTTACGGTAGAGGGATTAATTTGTCTCTGGGAAACAAGGCCGGAAGCGAAATCCGCTTTTCTCTCTGTAACGGGCTCCGGATATCTCGATTACGCGTTTCACGGCCGATTTCACGGGCAACGGCGATCGCGGTACAATTACATAATCCGTATTTCAGCGGAGTCGCCGCGGCCGGTAACGCGAAAACGGACGTGGAATGTTAGGGACGCGCGATGATCGTCGTAATTATATTATCGAGATTCCCCGGGACTGCTGGATGCATTAGCAGACCAAACGCGTCCTCTCTAATCTCTAATCGTGATCGAAAGCTGATACCACGCTGATACTGAGCGCGCGCACGTGTCGGTGTATCGTCGCGCGAAAGAGGAAGCGGCGTTACGACCGATCGCTGCAATCCCCGAGACCGAACGTGACTCGTGCCGACGTTTAACCCTTCCGCCCGTTGCCGCTCCTCTCCCCTTCCGACGGGAGGGTTCCCTAGTCCGACGGGAAGGTTTCCTAGTCCGACGGAACGTCGAGTTAATCGGCGCGATTAACTTCGTTAACTTGGGAATCGGAAAAGCATCTCGACAACGACACTCTCCGCGCGAACCTTGCCCCCTCTCCTTCGCGGGGCCTGCCAACTCGCGTGCTCCATCGAACGGCACGTTCCAACCGAATATATGTATATGTTTTCGATTCTTTTTCTTCTTGGGTGTCGGATCAAGGAAACGCCAATGGATTTTCCCCTTTTTTCTAACCCTATTTACAACTTACATACTAAAAATTATGTACTAAAATTAAAGAATCGCCAATTAAACGTTCCTGCTATCCTCAGTTTTCATATCGCACAGTGGAGGTTAGAAATTACTTTTCCAAGTTCCTCCGCGCCAGTGGCGCCGTTCCTCGCGCGTCCGACCCTCAGCGGCGCGTACGCGAAGCTTTCATATATACAGTTTAGTTGATCGCAAATGCATTAGATCACCTGCCGCCTTACGTACACATCGGGGTTCAGCGGAGACATCTTTCACGCCGTTGCACTTTTGCATGTTCCAAGTGAAAACGTTCTATCACCACAATGGAACGTTTTAATATCTAATCTGATTGTAATTGTTCGCCACGTTTTTTCTATCCGAGTCTGCTCGAATTTAACTCTTTGCACTCGAAGCCATTTTATCTAAAAATATGAAATAATTCTCCTGGCTCATAGTATTTCTATTCTGTACAATAAAGTGCACCTTTACGCTTACGAAATTGATTCTTGCGATTTATAGCAACAAATTTCACTACTCAACAGTTTTTTTAAATCTCAACTTTATTATTATAAAAATTATTATCGTATGCCATAGAATAATTTTTGTGGTGCCTCAGAGTCACCATTCGAGTGCAAAGGGTTAAAAATCTTAAACGATGCTTTTTTATATTTTTACAAACGCATCAGGTTTTACGTACAGTCTGGGTTCAGCGAAGAAATCTTTAACACCGTCGCGCCTTTGCATATTCTGAATGAAAACGTTCTATCACCCTCTATCAAGGAATATCTTTCATACTTTTTTTAATCCGATACGTTGTTCAATCAATTCCGCAAACCTCGAGCATCCATCGGCGTCTCCCTTTTTCAACGTCTCGAGAGATCACTTAACTCGCATTATCGCTTAATCGTTTCCTCGATTTACGAATCACGGTCCCGCGCGTCGAACCACCGAAAGAAACATTAAAACTCGCAGCAGCGATTTATCCCGTCTTCGTCACGGGCGACGCAATCTCCGTATCATTTCCTCGTGAAATTCTATCATGTTCGACTTATCGTCGACTACTGTCGCCGCGTCGCGTCCGAAGAACTTCATTAACCGGTTCGCCGGTCGAGTCGTCGAGCAGCCTCGAACTCGGAAAAATTCTTCCCGAAAGATTGGAGCAGCCCTTCCGGAAGTATCCGGCGAGCAAAGTAACATCCGAGCGAACGTTAAGCGACATTTCACGGCGAGAAAAGTGGCCGTGGAGAAAAAAGCAGATTTTCATCTGCTCATGCAGAGAGAGCGAGAGAGAGAGAGGGAGGGAGAGAGAGACGTCGCGCCGGCGAATTTAGGTGAAAAAGCGACGCGGCGCGGCACGGCGCCGGCGGGTGTCATAAATCAAGGATTATAAAGCGATTTCGTCTAAACCGTAACTTGGACACTGACGAGGGAAGGACACACTGCTATCTGAAACAATGTGCGGGCAAATGGGCCGGCCGAACGTCACGCGGATTCCCCTACGAGCTTCTGAACACGCGCGGCCATCCGGGCGCCACCATGAGCTTTCAACTAACTGTTAACCCCCGTGTACCCTAATGGTCAACCGTGTACTTAGGGACTCTCCGTTTTCATATTCAAATAATCCCCTAAATATGAGAGATATCAAATATTGACCCACCGTTCTCTGACACGTGTGCGATGCATTTCATAATGTACTTTAAAATTCATTTTATAATATATTTTACATTATTACAAATTATTTTACACACACCAAGTATATTATTATTTATTTCGAGCATTAACCCTTTGCACTCGAATGGTGACTCTCAGGCACCACAAAAATTATTCTACTACGTTCTAAAATAATTTCTATAACAATAAAGTTTAGATTTAGAAAATTGTTGAGTAGCGAGACTGTCGCAACGAGTTGCAAGAATTAATTTCGGACGCATAAAAGTGCACGCTTTATCGCATAGAATAGAAATACTATGGGCCAGGAAAATTGTTTCACGTTTACAGTTGAAACGGCTTCGAGTGCGAAGGGTTCAAATCGGAATAAAATTCCAAGCTCTTCTAATTAATATTTAATCGTTTAAGTGTATTCAGACACGAAGTAAACATTAACGTTCCGCCTCTTTTAAGAAATTATACCGACTGAAATATTCCTAATCGCCATAATAAATATTCCTAATAAAGTTCGACTCGTTCGAGATCGCTCTGTGCCGCCGATCCGAAAATCGTCGGGCGGGAGACGTCTTCCGACGTCTAGTCGCGAACAAAAATTGGACACGGTTAACTGGTACACGATCGGCGGGACTTTGGCAAACGATTTCGCGAATGACGAAGAGCTCTCTCTCCGCCCGTGCCCGGGTTACGCGACGCTCGCTTTACTTAGCATATTAATATTTTTTGGCCACGGCCACCGTTTGCTCGCCGCCCCTCTACCTCACCCCCTCCTCCTCCCGCCTCCTTCCCGTGATAACGTTCCTGCCGGATTTCTTGGTTTCTTTCTCGATGCGACGGGAAATCCTCCGAGCGTGGCTCCGTTCCTCGGAGTTACGCCGCGGAACAAATTATCGATAATCCAGCGATCGAAGAGGGGGAGGGGAGAGGGGGTTGCCGAGGAGAGAGCGGAGGCTATTTATTCGACGCTTTAAGCGGAACGACAGTAAAATTCGACTGCCGATGAGTTACGGTTGGGGGGGTGGGAATCCTTAAATAAGGATGCTCCGGCTTCGATACGATCGGTCTTTGTTCGCAGCGGCGGCCATGTTTTCTTG
This sequence comes from Augochlora pura, assembly GCF_028453695.1. Lineage (NCBI taxonomy): Eukaryota > Metazoa > Arthropoda > Insecta > Hymenoptera > Halictidae > Augochlora > Augochlora pura. The sequence goes on from NC_135778.1 coordinate 40,592,351, forward strand.
CTTTTAGGTTAGGAGCGTGTACACGATGCACGTACAAGCACGCGTATCCGAAGATTAACATTTTGCACTCGGCGCCATCATGGATGTTACCTACAAGCGCTTATAAACATTTGTATTATTATATAGTATACGATATATATGTATATATAATATTGTTATAATAATATTCGATTTATATGACATTTTGTTATTCAATTTATATGACGATTTGTAGACATCGAGAAATAGTTGCAAATCGCTAATAAACTTTATTGTTTAGTCGTATACTAGAATCACGATGTCCCCTGAGAGGGGACAACCGAGTGCAAAGGGTTAATTTGTGAATCAGAGTACATATACTTTTAAAAAATATTAAATTTCTAATAATTTATGAAATCTAATTTTTCCGTAATATAAAAATTATTTTGCGCTGTAACAATTTCAGCGGTTATTATAGTTACCTTGTTATTTGGTACATAGAACTGTCATTTTAGGACCAGTCATTTCCAATTAATCAGGAGAATTTTTATACGAACAAAAATAATTTATCCGCGGTTATTATTACGGAAGGATATCAAGATCGATAATTTGTCACGGAACACCGTCTTCTCGCGGACTGATACACGAGCGCGCGCGCGCCTTTCTTCTTTTATCCGTGTTCAGGTTTCATTAATAATTCATGTTGGCCTTTCCGTCGAATTCAAGCACGGCGTAATCACGGATAAGTAATACTCGAGGGCGCGCGAGAGAGGGCGGGTTGGGTCGTAAAGAGAATTAACGGCGTGCCATGTATGGAAGTTACGGAATGCCCGGAATTTGCGCGAAGCTGCGCCGGACCCCCGGAATAATGATAATGGCGCGCGCATCCTTTTTCTTACGAATGGGATCGTTAACACCTCCGCCGTAAACGTCGCGGTCTTCGAGCATCGGCGACGACGACCCCCACGGAATAATATACGCCGCGGGCGAATTAATCTTATTCGTCGGACAGCGGCTATTAAAGCAATAAACCGGACCGGCGGTAATTAGCTGCTAATTAATGTTTGCCCCCGCGGTGCCTCGTATCGCGCGCGCGATAATATCGAAAGATTCTCTCCGCGGAGAATATTGTTAATATTACCGTGGATCAACGTAAATAAACGTTAATTAATCAGCGACTCGCTGGCCCAGTCTCGAACGATGAATTTTACGATTCGTTTCCGTTGTTGTTAACGGTATTCGCAATTACCGATGTAAAATCGAGATAGAATTTCGATTAACAACGTCCGACAAGAGCCGACACACCGGAGTCGTCTACGACTCGCGCCGCCTTTCAACGGCGAACGAGCATAATGCGTCACTCGGCCTTGGTATATCCGTAACAGTAATTAACAACACGATGTTGATTAGGAAAGTTTCCCGTCTCTATGCCGTGTCCCGGGACGGCCTCGATTCACGAACTTCCAGCCGACGCCGACAGTTTTCCCAGATCCCCCTGTCCAATCTAATCCGTCCGCGGCTGAATACGGCGCACGCGACCCGGAAACCGTGTAAGAATTTTCGCCGAAAGGTCCAGAGCACCGTCGCCGCGCTATCGTTATCTCTATTACGCGGTAATTATTCGTGTGTGTGTGCGAGCCGTCGTTTACAAGCTTCTGAACGTTTACGAGACGTAGGGGAGACCCCTGTCGACTTCGACGGATTATATAATTATATTATATATATTTAATTTATTATAATATATTTAATTATATTATATATATTATAATTATATTATAACTTCGAATTATATAATTATCGTAATTGTACGTAAATATTTTACGTTGCCTTGATCAGCACTTATTTATCCTTGATATTTTTAAGAAAAGGACTGGACTACTTTTCTTCCCTTTATTTTCATTTATTTTTGTAAATTCCTTACTTTTGTAACTTTTCATTTTATTGTCCTTATGTGCTTTTCTTTCCGCGCGATTTTAGAAATCCAAGGACACCGCCGTTCCCAGAGAACAAGATCGCGAGAAAGCCTGATTTTTTTCCAAGTTTCTCGCAACACCTGTTACTCCCGTCCGTGGAACAGCGGCGGGCAAGAAAGCGCAACGATTAAACCGCGCGCGCGGCCACCGTATTCTTCTGTTCCGCTTGCGCGCCGGGACCGGAGGTTCTTTGATCAAACCAGGTTGGATTTAAGGGGGCGGGGAGGAGGTTGGGAGGGGAGGAGGAATGAAACGGCCCGGGAAAAGATTGTAGAGTAAATGTGCGCGAAAGAATAAAGGACCGTGGATGAAGCGAGCGGAGTACGTCTGCCGTCAAAAGATGGATGAACATCGCGCTGCGGAGAGCTAGGATGGTACCGAGGAATCTGCGGCGATACACGAGGAGGAGAAGTAGTAGAAGAAGAAGCAGAAGAAGAAGAAGAAGACGGTCCAACCTTAACGGATGCATTCCCGGGAATGGCATGCAGCGAAGAATAGCCTGATACTCTTTAGGAACCATACTCTAGACCGCCGTATCCTCCTGCGAAAGGAAGGCACGGTCCGACGCGTAGTTGTTGAGCTTTTCCGACCGGCGAGAGACGAGAGATTCGAGAGACGAGAGACTCGAGAGATTCGAGAGACTCGAGAGACTCGAGAGATACGGGAGAGACGAGAGTTTGCGCTGCATCCGGGAAAGAAACGCGCGGGCTTCTGATAATCCTTCCTTAATGATTTGCCAACCGTTTGTTGTCCCGCGAACGTATCTCGTCCGAAATTAATCTCAAGTAATCTTCGGTTTTAATGGATTTCCGAGCGGGAAAAATTCCACGGTAAATAAATCTGAGATTGGACCGCGCCCGATCGAGTCTGTTTTCTCAGGTTTTATACGCGGCCGAGAGGTAACCGACATCCTGTTATTGAAAAAAAAAACAAACTATCGTAGTTAAACATTTCTGTAAAACCTGGTATAACTCGAATTTAAAATAAAATTCTATTGTAGTGATATTTTGTGGTAAACATTTGTTATAGTTCGCTCCCGATACAAAATCAATTTATTCAAAATTCAATCGATAAATTTATCAAAATCGATAGATTTATATTTGTATTAAGAATGTATTGGAATTGAAATATTTCTATCTCACACGTTGAACACGAAAGTATTCTTTGATATAAAAAAAATTATATTTTTTCATTTTGAATAATTCAGTGATTATTAGAGAATATACCGAAATGTTGTTGGTTAAATTAAGCGTCTATTAAAAATTTAAGGGTTTTCGGTCCGTCGCAGACGGGTGTGCCCGCACGTTGAGCAGTGATCGTCGATGGCGGTAAACGGTTTGACCGCCGCACGCTGACCGATCCTCTCCTGCTGGGACCCCGTACGATTCGCTGCCCCGTCACGCTTTTGATTCGACGAAAAAAATTGTTTCGCCACCTGTATATTTGTTCTATGCTCTTCTTTTTTTTCTCCTCTCTATATCGAACGTGTCGCGGCTGTACCGTTCGCAAAGCACGTTTTTCGATTTGCTCAGACGAGCGCCGGATTCGCAATGACTCCCCCCACCACCACCGTCACCATCCCGCCTCCTCCTCCTCGCCCGTTCACTCGAAAAGTTTCCAGATTATCGGACGAAATTTACGGCGGCGGGAGGGAAATGTAGCCGCGTGCCAAATCTATTTGGCCCGGATACGACTATTACTCCGCCCGGTTCCTCGTACGGATACCAAGGTCGACTCTAAGGGCCTTCCAAGAGTGGATATAATCAGCGTGTTATCACCCCCTTCCCCCACCCCGGAAAATCGTAGCGCCGCGGCGAGGAGAATTTGTAACGCGCGACGTCCGGTGATTGACTGAACTCTTCAGTTTTTCAGTGTCGGAAGGCTGTCGCCTTCTTATCGGTTGAGATTGAGGTTTTTCTGTTGGTGTTACCTATACGAAGTCGTTGTACTAAGTTTCTTGAGTTTCTTGTGGGGAGATGAGTGACTGGACGCTTTATTAGGAATCGAAGGCGTTTAGGTGCCCAAAAGTTTCCTTCCTTTTTCTTTCCATTTTATCGCGAAATGAATACGCGATATTTCTTGTTTAACCCTTTCGCTCCGAACGACGGATATATCCGTCATCCACGTGGAAGCTCGCAGAGCCAAACGCCGGATATATCCGACATGCCGGTAAAATCGCGACCTAATTTTCCGACTGCACCGCCCCCTATTAATTGCGAAATTAAATTCAATTAAAATTGATCAACCAAATTTTCAGCAACCAATGCCATAAACGGCTAAGAGATAAGCTTGCATATTTATATAAATACAGCCGCTTAGAGTCACCGAGAATAACTGCACAGTTTCCTACGGTCTCGTTAGACGCGTGCTCGAGTCTTTGCTTGACAAATGAAGTCAGTTATACGGCCGGCCGATAAATCCGCGACGAACCTAAACGATGAACGCAATTGTCGCGGGCGGAGTAATTAAAATCCTCCAATGGCTCGGTTAATGGCGTCGGCCGCGGGTTAATGGGATTCCGGATCCCCTGGAAAAGACGTCGTTATCATTGCCAATGAATAAGTTGAAATTAGGGACAACCGTATTATCTCTCTGCGACCGCGACGAATCGATCGCCGCGACCGGACCGGTGACAAGATGAAAGAAAAAAGGAAAGGGACCGGGGAATTTTAAACGAATTATTATACGGACACCCGGCGAAAATACGAGCCGGCCCGTCACGGATTAAAGGAAACCCATCGGAGAATGCCGTTCATTGAGAGATTACTTTCCTCGCTCACTTTTCAAGCGAAATGTTTCTTCTACAAATACCGTCGACCAGACTTCCATTTGGAGTGGATGAAAACTTTTTCGTACGGTAACCCTTTAAAACTGGAACGATATTATTGCCGCGTTTGAACCGGAATTTTCATTCCGTTCTTCCGACAGATGCTCGCGTAATAGTTGCTTTGAATTAGAGTTGGGCGAATTTCAGAGACTGGATAAGATATAGAAGGCAAACGAAACTAGCATTTCCAACATAATTTATCTCCAAATAAATTTTAGGACATAACCTGACATAACCTAACATAATTTATTTCCAAATAAATTTTAGGACATAACCTGACATAACCTAACACAATTTATTTCCAAATAAATTTTAGAACATAACCTGACATAGCCTAACATAATTTATTTCCAAATAAATTTTAGGACATAACCTGACATAACCTAACATAATTTATTTCCAAATAAATTTTGGTCAACAGTTGTGCGAAGCAAACTAAAACCACTGCTCAAGGATAACATAAACAGCAAGAAAATCAAGGACCTATTAAAATTTCTGAGAGACACAGGCTTAATAAACAAAATATAAGGTCTATTTAAATAGAAGCTAATAGCCCTGCAACTGATGCGACGTAAAGCCTCTAAGAAAAAAGAAAAAAAAGTTGTGCGAAGCTTACGTTTCATTGACATTCCCAACCCTTCTGAAATGAAACGTTTTGACCAAGAGTTTAGGCCAACTGCTGCGCCGCGCTCCGTTCGGGACCAGTTGCAAACCGCTGCGCGGAGCGAACTATAAAAGACGACGTCTTCGCGGGGAAACAGAGAGGCCCGTAACGCTAACGACGCTTCGCCGGGGGGACATTAATATTCATCGAACGCAATTTATCGTTAGATTAATTACCGTCGGTATTAGTTCACGGTCATTATTCATGTCCGCTCGTTATTGTGTCTTAAGAGCATAATTCGAGCATAATCTCTCGGCAATCCGGAGCTTATAAAACGGGCACAATGGGGCCCTCCCCCTCTCCCCTCCGCGAGCAGGCGCGCGCTCTCAAGGAAACCGAAACGCCTCCTCGTCCGACACCGCGGAGATTATTCCGCTGTGAGCGACTCTAATTCCCAATTCACGGGCGTCGTGTACTTCGAAGGCGGTCGGGGATCCACTTGTAAATCAAACAATTATTCGTAGACCTCGGCGACCGGGCCCGCGCGTGCGCGGAACTTCGCGGCGGCGAATGGTCGTCGCTATTCGTGCGCGGAATTTTGACGGCGCGGCGCAAAGGCAGCCGAACTTTTCAAGACAATTTTCCACGCGGTTCCCCGTTGCCGCCGGCGCACAGCTAACGTGGAATTCAATTCTATGCCGCGCATTCAGGCCGTGTAATAATCCCACTTGTTTCGCGGAATTCCGAAAATAATGAACACTTGTGCGGACGCGCGAAACAAGCGCCCGCGCGATAAGGGCTCCTTTCCAGCCTTCCCATTTTTTCCTCTTTCCGTTTCCCCCCCACCTCCCCTCGCGAACAACCTCTTTGTTTATTTAGTTATTTGTCCCGGCGTCCGGTTAACAGCAATTAGCGGCCCACTTGTGAAATTAGTTGGATCACTTGTGACTTTATTATTCTTTAAATTGTGAACGAGGGTCTCGCAAATTAGCCGCGAACGATGCTACTAATAATAATTTTTATTATAAGATGACATGGATATCAACTAAAGAAAAGGAACGATGAAAGAAAAATTATAATGTTTTTTTTTTAGGATAAAATAATATAGAGTTCATCGGAAATTATTATCTATCGAAATTATTAAATTTAGATATTTAGATATTTAGATATTTTTGATAATCGACTCTTGCAATAGTTAGCGGGCTCCTAAGAATTTTTTGTATCCAAGTAAACTTGATAAAAAATGATTTCGAAACATGGCACGATAGTTCTCAGCTGATCCTTAGAGTCGCCACTCGACCGCAAAGGGTTAATAATCGCGCCGAGTTCAGATTATTTACACAATATCTGTACAGAATATCCGTATTGTTCAAATTATCTATACGCAACACTTCTCACTAAAAAAATTCCCAAAACCCATTTTTGCAATCAGAGAGAGGGTCAGCGCGCAGTGTTCGAAGCAAAGGACCGGTTCGAATATTAAAGTCGCGTAATGCTCTTGTATAAATATCCTACTTAGCTAGTGGAATTATTTCCGTGGCAGCATGTTTAAAGGATCGGGAAACGCTAAACTGTTAAGAAGCTTTCTCTGAAGTAATGCAATTATTGCTGAAGTTCCACGAAAGTGAGGAGTAGGAGGAGGAGGCTCGAGCAGCGTTAAAAAAGGACCCTTAAGAAGCTTTGGGAGTTGCGTGCTATAGTAGTGTACCTTTCCGATGAGTAATTGTGCGCGGCATAGTACGAATTTATGTAATTACAAGCGGGGCGTGCTGCTCATCTTTCGTTTACACGAAAATTTCATTCGGAAATTGAAATAAAGAGATGTTCCAGCATGTTCGCCGGGCAAATGGGAATGATGCTTTAACCCCTTCGCGGACGAGGGCCGACTCTATCGGTCGACGTTACATCTCGCTTGTATAATTGTATATAAATTATATTTAAGGTAACTAATTTAAGGTAATTTAGGGTAATTTAAGGTAACTTGATATATTAAGCTAAATGTATATAAATCATATAATAGTATTTAACAATAAATTGTTCGAAATTAGAAAATTCTATATTAAAATAATTAACAGAAAAACACTGAAACCGAGAGAATACACGATCAGAATCCAAGCTCCCGATCGACAGAAGATCGCGCAGCATTTTGCCGACCGATAAAACATTCGCATCGCTCCGCTCCGAAGGCAGCTCCGACCGAACACGTTCGAAACCGGCGTCCGCGGCGAGGCGGCCTCTCTCGTCGCGCTCTAATCCATGTAATTAATAGCCCCGACATCATTAACTCTATCAGCAGCGGCATCGCTCACGGCGCCGATACACTGTTTTCTTCGGCAGCCCGCCTCTTTGTCCGAGCGTATATTCGGCAAAACTGGGATAGGGCTCGGCGAGTCGGTCGTGCACGGCGCTACCGCCTCGTGAACGCGAAGGGCGGGTTGAATAGCGGGGCGCAGCACGCGCGCCGCCCGATTATCTGCAGACTGTACAGGGGACATAAATCAGCGAGGCAAGGAGCCGGGACCGAGTGAAAACACAACGGAGCCAGGGGCACGCCATTTACATGTTAATTCCCCCCTACCCTCCCTTCCTCCCTTCCTCTTCCCTCCCCCCACCGTCGTAGTAACGCGGACACGTCAAATTTCAGCGATAACTAAATTCAAGGAGGTCCTATTTCCATCGTTGAGTAATTGTTCGCGTAATCGGATCGCGCGGTAATTACCGGTTTACGTTCCTAATGATTATCGCGTTGCGAAACGCGAACGGCGTTCCGCCGAATAATAGAAATCGCGTTCGCCGGATCTCCGCGCGCCTGCGAAACGGAAACCTGCTCTCTCTCTCTCTCTCTCTCTCTCTCTCTCTCTCTCTCTCTCTCTCTCTCTCTCTCTCTCCGCGCAACCTTCGTTGTCCCGCGGACGTCTCCTTCCCTTTTGTTCTTCTTTTCTTTTTTTTTCTTTTTTTAAATAATCATTATTGCGAGACGAGAAAGCCAGGCCGCACGCGATCCACCGTTTAGACATCCCCGCAACAGAGCTGCGCATTTGCGGCGAAGAGGTTAGGTTCGATTAGAAGACATATGTATTTTAATATTGTGATATTATTTAAGACTGTAATATTTTTATTAATCTTATTATCTCGTTACTACGTTTAACCTTTTAATAGTTTTATGAAAATTCGAGATAATAGTTTTAAAGAAATAACGATAAAATAAAGGTTGTGCTGAGAACAATAACAAAACAAAAAGCTAGCAGAACTCCCGTGGAATATAATTGTTAACCTTTCACTTTATTTTCGAAAATTCATGGTAAACCTAATAATAATAATATTAATGAAATAATAATAAAATGACAAGAATTGTTGTAATGGTTCTGTCGAGACCATTAACAAAACGAAAACGGCGCGAAACGCGATCGAGAATAATTTTTGGCCGCGTGCTTCTCGAACTGCTCGACGGGTTTTTCCGAGGCCGTGCTAAAATCACCGAGGCGTAGTTGGCTGCGAACGATCGCGCGGCGTCATCGGATACAGTGCGCGGCAAACAGGTTAGCCTGTAATTTTGGGAAACCGTTTCGGCGGTTTTCGCGAAAACGCCGCCCAAACAGATAAATCGAACGGGGATCCGAGAAAAATTGGAATCGGCTCGGAGGGCGTTCCCGATATTTAATTTCTCTCTGTAACAGTCCCCTGGATGATCGATTCATTGCCAACCAATTCCTAACCGCTTTTACATTTCGGCGAGTCTCGAGCCTGTTAACCCAGCTTCTGGAACGGGAAACGTTTCGCGACGGGAAGTTTTTCAAAGTAATAGCGCGCCACGTTTTACGAAGTGAAACCATCGGAGCCCTGGCGTGATCGTTACATTTCCACGGCGTAGTTTCGAAGACGCGTTACAGTAAAAAGAGTAGAAATTTCGTTCGGTATGGCGTTTCCTAAAATATTTAAGTTAATATTCAGATTTTACCGACCAGATAACCTATAAATCGACTTTCATCCCCGATTGGGGATGTTACACTTATTATTGATATAAATTCGTTAAACTGTGCTACCGTGAGCTTCGATATTATTATACAATTTTTTTAGAAATTAGATTTCTTTCGCAATCAATAAAATAAATAAAATCAAAATAGTAACGAAAATTTCCGGGTAAATGACCGGGTATTCAAAAGGAAAATTAACGATTGTCCAACGAGTGCGAGAAAAATGAATTGCCCGGTTAACAACGTAAATGTTCAAACACCATTGAAACGAAAGGGTGAAACAATTCCTGCTAGCAGAAATAATCGAGAATTGCTCGAAGACGTTGAACGTGGTTCTTACAAGTCGCGCACCGATTATCGCGTGGACGTCGGTCGTACCGAAGCGACGCGCCTCGCCGCCCGCGGAAAACTTACAAATTGAATCTATTGTTATTACAAATCTGGTCGCGGCCGGACGTTCCGCGAAGCGACGGCACTCGAGAGCCAAGATGGAACGCTTGATCTCAATGGAGTGCCGGGCCGAAGAAACAATCGGTTAACAAGAATTCGTCGTGAATAGGCGGCGAGCGCGGGGCGCGGCGGCGCTGGATTAAGTTTGGCGAAGTTTCTACATACTTTCGCGCAATGCTCGGGAATAATGCTGAACCGAGTACCGATTCGAGGGTTTATGAGCGAAGTGTTAAAAGAGTTCGCCGTCTTCGCGCGGAAAACTTTCCGACTTGCCCCGCGTAGATCCACATTGTTCCGCGATCGTGAAACACACCGTAATGGAACACCGAAATGTAAAACTCGAACTGATTCTCGAAGAAGTTTCAATCTTTCCGTCCCGCGGGCCGCGACGGACGCCGGTTGTAACGAGAAAATTACGCGGCGCGGGACAAGTTTCGTTGCCGTTCGAATTTTTCAAAGGATCGGAGCTGTGTTGCAAACTTTGTATATTAAATACGTATTAAATATAAATATTAATATGTAAAATATAAAATATATAAAATATAAATATAAATATGTAAAATATAAAATATATTAAATATAAATATGTAAAATATATAAAATATAAATATAAATATAAATATATAAATATGTAAAATATAAAATATAAAGTATGTACCTTGCAACGATATATAATAAATTAAAATATAATCGTGGGGACATTTTTGCAGGTCCATGAACCAACCCTTCTCCTCGGGATGAGTATCTCCAACTTACAGGGAAATCTTGAACAATTTCGAATCGCGTTCTCGTGAATCTTTTTCAACATGATATAGCTTAAATTAAAGCTAAAAGTGTCTATTTTGTAATAATGTTTTACTGTTCGCCGTTGGAGATAGGGTTTCGCCCGTTTCCGTTCGACTTTCCTCGTCGGTTCTTTTGAAATACGGATATCCCTATCGAAGCGTCAGATTTCAAAGGAAAAATTAAGACGCGATGCCGGCTCCCTTTGAAACGTTTGCCTCGCTTCCAACACGAATAAAACACGAATAATTTCTAAATTAGCAACGAGAGAGCAACTTGCCAGTGATTCGCGCGCAACCCGGTTGATTTTCTCGCTAAACGTTCGCCTGGCAATATCTGCTCCGGGCGCTGTTGTTTGCCACCCATTCGAACGCGCCAATTTCTCCACCGCAATCCCTCGCCTTCTTCACCCGGCCGCGCTCCGCCCCCATTTTCCCTTTAGTTACGTTCGTCGAATATGTTGTCTTTGTTTTTCGGACGTCCCTCTCCCTCTCTCCCTCTCTCTCTCTCTTTATCTCTCTCTCTCTCTCGCTCTCTCTATTCACCGGATTCGAGAGCATCCGCCGTGTTTCTTTCCGCCGGACGGGAGACTAAAGACGTGCCCACGGATCGGAAAGGGTTTCGGGAGGGTGGCGCGGGGGGGACAGTCGTTAGGGGGCCGACAAATCTCGCAATAATGACACGGGCGCGCGCGGCGATTCTTCGCGCTTTTCACGCGGCCGCGCGAAGGGAGCCGCGCGGCACGGAAACCGTGGCGACTTATCGACGCGATAAAAAAAGCAGCGGCGCGGACAAAAGCCGGGGGGAGGGGGGGCGGGGGCAGAAACCGCTCGTTTGCTTTTGTTTAGTCCGGCCTACGAGGATACGATATTATACCGGGTGTCTCCCGGGTTCTTCTTTCATCTCGAACTCGCAGCACCGTATTCTAAGAGGTCGCGAACAGGGAAAAGAATGTAGAAGCGCGGACGGTTTATTAAAAAATTATAAGACGATCGTGGAATGAAAGTGACCGATGGAAAAATATGTTAGCGGTATTTCTCTTATCTATGTTTGGTTTTCTAAGTTGTGCTTAGTAATTCAATTCTTAATTCTTAGTTTTTAGTAATACAATTCTTAGTTTTTAGTTTTTAATAATTCAATTTTGAATACCTAAAAATTAAATTCTTAATTTTAATAAATTCCTAATTAAATTCTTAATTCTTAAAAATTAAATCCTTAATTTTTACTAATTCAATTCTCAATTCTTAAAAATTAAATTCTTCATTTTTACTAATTCAATTCTCAATTCTTATTAATTCAATTCTTAATTTTTACTAATTCAATTCTTAATTCTTACTAATTCCATTCTTAATATTTACCAATTCAATTCTTAATTTTTACTAATTCAATTCTCAATTCTTATTAATTCAATTCTCAATTTTTATTAATTCAATTCTTAATATTTACCAATTCAATTCCGAATTCTTATTAATTCAATTCTTAATATTTACCAATTCAATTCCGAATTCTTATTAATTTATTCAATTCCTTGTGGATGCATTTTTGTAATTTTTATTTTTTATATAGCGTTTATTTTCTCCTATTTTCGCTCGTAGAACGTGCTGCTACCATAGTTGACAGAAAGAATAACGGGGACGCCGGGTATATAGAGGATATTATAGAGGCTAGAATAATGTTCGCAGTAATGACGTCGCATGGAATTTCAGCAAATAATCATCTGAAGGTTTTCCTTTAGTGAAATATTATAAGACAGGGTGAGAGAAACAAAGAGAGAGAGAGAGGGAGAGACAAAGAGACAGAGAAAGAAAGAGACAGAGGGAAATTGCTTTCAATTAAGTAGTTTTCTGTAAGACGAGCCGGTTCAGGAAAGTTAATGTAATTCGTGCTCCCTTGTTTAATGGGAACGCTAATTGCAGAATCCATACTTTTCAGTCGTACCTATTTTCAAGGAACTTGTCGCGGCGGTGCTTCAACGCGTTGACCACCGACCGTGCGCAATTATGGCGAAAAATGAGCGCGACTCGTTTAGTCGGGCCGGAGCACCGTGAAACAGAGGATCTACGATTATAATTAGTTAACTGTTGGATGTTTATGCGAAGTAAATACAGCGGGCATTAAAGTAATGTAACTGTATTTTCAAAGCCTTTTTCCATATATTTTCTTTCTTTCAGTCAGTTCTATTTTTTATTACAAATTAAGCTGCTTCTATGAAATTTATAAAAATGATTTTAACAAGTTTAATAAAAAGTATAAAATGTTTCTAATACGTTCTCGTACCGGCAGCGAATTTTATACGATATATTTGCTTTTTCGCTTCAAAGTTGATGCATTTAGAATGAAAAGTCCGTTTTCGAGCTCTGGTAAATAAACTATAATCACGAGACAAATTCGTGACGAAGATTCCACGCGTGATCTACTAAATATTACTAAATCTTAAATCGAAACCAAATTGAATTCTTCCGTTGTCAAAGTACAGAAACGAAAATAAAGAATTGGAAAATAAGAAATGAAAATAATTAACTGGAATAAATGCCAATTAACGTACGAAAGGAGTCATAGCAAAATGGGTTAAAAAAAGGTTTAACTGTGTGTCCAGGTGGTCAACGAGAACGATGAAATTATTTAAGAATTTGCAAATCTGGAATATTTAAGGCTCGGTTTATTTAAGGCTCTATTTAAGCGTAGCAAAAGAGTGTCGGATATGCCTCGCGTTTTCACGTTTCCGAAGCAGGCAGGCTCCGCGCCTTACATTTCGGGAGCGCCTCGAATAGCTCGAGGCCGGGACGACGACGACGACGACGAGGAGGACGACGCGCTCGGGTCCTCGCGTCTGGTCTCGTCTCGGCTCGGTCCGGCATGCGGCACGGCGCGCACACGCTCGATACACACGGACGCGATACAATTAACGCCGATACGATCTGGAATTTCTGCTCGTCCGACTCCCCCTCCCTCCGTCGCCCCATCGCCCCATCGCCCCGTCGCCCCTCGGGGGAATGGTTCCCCCTTTTGGTTATCTGCTCCTCGGGACCGTGTTCATTCGTTACGTTATCTAATCAAGCCCGAAATTTGTCAAGGCCGGAATTTTTCGCGCTTCGAGCGACAAGGCCGCTCCCTCTCTCTCCCTCTCTGCCGCGCTCTCAATCCGAGCGTTTCACTTTCCCCGAAGATTTCGTCCCGGGAGTAAAAGGCTCGGCACGGCCAATCCTTCCGCGGCACATCTTTCGGGAGCCTCGAATTCCTGGCTCTTCCGTGCCATTAGTAACCGTCTCGTGGAGGAATGGGCGCCCGCGAGCACAGAAACGAGCGTGCCAGCGCGGTCTCTAGGTGGAAGAGAGGGGGGGGACGGAGAGGGGGAGCGTAACGCGGAAAAAAAAGGAGAAGGAGGAAAGGAAAGCAAGGGTGGGAAGAACATCTCGTGTGCTCGTAATATCTAGCCGTCTACCGCGTACAATGCGGGTTCGAATGTGGCGACGAGTGTTAGGGGCCGAGTTTGTCCTTCTCCGGCCGTGTTGCCTCGGTCTCTCTCTCTCGCTCTCTCTTTCTCTCCCCCGCCGCCCACCCTTCTTTTTGTGTCGTGTTATTTGTCTTCGGCTTTCTCCTTCGTCTTCTTCGTGCCCCCGGAGAAACTACGGCCGCGAAGAAAAAGCAGGATCCGAGCCGCGCCGAGAGCCGGTTACCGGTGCCGCCGCTGTGTAGAGCGCAGGAAAACGGTTGTTCATGTTCTTTTCCCGCGTGCTGCGACGAACCGGCTTTCACCGAGAGAGAGAGAGAGAGAGAGAGGGAGAGAGAGAGAGAGAGAGAGAGAGAGAGAGACCCCATCGGATGGGAAAAACGCAAACACGGCAAATTGCGGTCCGCGGCTCGGTCTTGTAAAAACGCCGCCCGAACGGGAGGCCGTATCGACGAATTATGGCGCAAGACACGTGCCGACGCGCGTCCGCCCATTGGTCGATCTCGCTACTACGCCACCAGGGACTAGGGATGGCTGACTGATGAGGATAATCGAGCAGCTCCCTCGGAACCCGGGCTACACTGTCTACAATTAACACTTAGACGACCTACTTTTTTCTTTTTTTACCAAGCTATAACACAGTGTGCTTGTTGAATTATTTCTATTATTCTTCAATTTTTTATTTTATATAATTGCAAGATAATTTTGTTAGACGCGTTAACTTCTCTGCCGATCTTAACACTGTCTGTAGAGATGATATGGTTTATATAAAAGCAATGCAACTTGTTAAAAATCATATATTTTTTTTTGGTGATTGTTATAATTATATTATTTTTGGTGAAAATTATTTCTGTTTGGTAAAAATTAGAATCCAATTTATTTAGGATTAGCAGGAAAAAAATATATTATTTTCTGTAAACGACGAATTCTTTTCGTTTGGCTATCGATGATTGTCTGCGAAATGATGAATTTTCGTCGTTAGGTAATGATCAACAGAATTTAACCCTTTGCAGTCGGAGCCATTTTAACGGGAAATCGAAAATATTTCTTCCGACATAAGAGGCGGAGGGTTAAACAAAAAAGATGGGGCGCTAACGTTATCCCGCGCGGAATTTACCGTTCGGATAATAAATTGTTAGGTTATGTCGGGTTAAGTATCAATTTGTAAGTTTCGTAACGCAAACGAGCGCGCATTCGGCCGCCGCGCCTCGGACGCCTCGCTCCGAATTACAAGTAACGGAGGGAAAAAAACTTGTGAATACGCCCTAAAGGGTCGTGTCGCCTGTAATTTCCGAAGGCTCGCCACCCTTTCAAAAGTTCTTGCGCGCCCGCGGCCCGCACAGACGTGCTCGAGTTATCGCCTAACGAACCTCCGCCCGGCAGAGAGTTTAAAAAGTTGATTCGCGAACCGGTCCCGGAGGAAATTTGTCTTCGGCTCAAAAACTGACGCGCGCGCGCGCGCGTGCGCGCAGCTCCGCGTTCCGGTTTGGCCAATTGTTATAACGACGGACCGTATCTAAGCCCTCTGTGCTACTCGATTGCGTCGCGCCGGCCCGCTTCGAATGTAAATTTCCAAATGGAAACAACGAGTTCGACCGGCGAGAGGAAATCTTAATTCCGGCGAGCCACGATTCCTCTCAGTTTCGTGGAGAAATTCCAAAGTAACCTTCATCTTTTTTTCTGATCCATTGTTAATAACACAGATACTTCCAAAAGTATTCGGATACCGGTGTAACTTCTAAATATTAGATATTTATATTATGGAGGTAGAAAGATAACGACAAACATTTAAGAAATATTTATTTATATAACTTTTCAAAGATCGATGCTTTTTTTATATTGTCTCAATTATTATACAACGGATTGTAATTGATTTTTGTTATAAATTTTAAGTATAACAGCGATTATTAAATACAAAATTATTAACAAGTTTTCGCACGGCTAAATTATTCCGAATTTGATGGAAATAAATATTGCTAAACATTCAACTGAAAATCGTAACTATAAAATAAATCGCGGTATTATCAACAGGCACTAATTTCCATTATTATAATTGCCATTATTATAACTATCATTATTATAATTGCCATTATTGTAACTATCATTATTATAACCACCATTATTATAATTGCTATTACTATTAATCATCACCGATAAACCCTGGTGTTTATTGTCAACGCCGACGGAGAAATATCACCGGGGATCGATCGATTAATTCTTGTTGTGCTAACTGTGATTGAATTCCGCAGGGGAGCTTGTTGCCGCGGCACAGCATCACTTATTAATAGGCTTTCATAGAATTCCCCGAAGATGGAATCTATGGGGTTAGCAGCACTTAATGTATTGTTCTGCTGTTTGCGACGCGAAAGCTGCCTTTTTTTTCTCGTTGCCTCGCTCGCGCTGCTGATTTAAATTGGCTTGGGAAATATTGTGAAGTCGATACAAGCGGGAACCTGTTTCCGTCGATAACCATAATGCCCTGGAAGCAGCCGATTCAAGTTCATACATTCGATTCGAATGCGTCAGAAAATGCCATACACGATAACGAATAATCATAGTCTAACCAATATAAAATATTTTACAATAACTTTGTGCCTTTTTTTAGGGTTCATTTAATATTGCATCAACTACAAAGATTGTTAATGGCAACGTTAATTGTCACAGAGAATTAATACAGTAAATTGTTAATTAATTCGTACGCCTTTATTTTTTTAATAATTTTTTAAATATATATGATTATCAATGCTAATGAGAAGCCACGAAAACCATCGAAATTTAATTCCGTTAATTCACTAAAACAATACACGCCGCGCACAATGCGCGACGATCGTTAAATACGTAAACGACGTTAATAACAATTAAGGAGGACTGCTTATCGCGGCCGTTCTAATCTGCTATCACTCCCATTCTGTTTCGAGAGCCGGTGAATGAATACTCCTAGGTTTATCCATTAGGATTTCGTGGCTCAACTTCCCACTTTAAATTAACCCGGGGATTAAACCTAAAGTAGCTTCCTTAATTTGATTCCAATCCTCCCTCTGTCTTGGCTATTAAGCCGCGGTATCTTCCATTTCTCAATACAATAGAGACTTATATCTACCGGCGGAAAGTTTCGCGATGGGTCGCGCAAGCTCCAACGATTCGAGGCTTATTTCCTGCTGCACGCACTATACCTTGCAATTAAGTGACTTTTCCGCTACGCAGAAAGCGTTACTTGTTCCGATATTTTATTCATTTCTTCAGGGATACTGCCACGTGTGTGTAGCTTTATTAAAATTATGATTATTCTATGTATAAAGAAAATGAGAATCAATTGTAAAATTGTTTGCTACAGAATTTCTCTGAAATACCGAAAAAATCCTCATTCAATGAAATGAAATTGATGATAAATAAGAAAGAAATGATTAAATAGATTGTTCTCTACTATAGAAATTCATCCCTGAAGGGGTTAAGTATTTGACTTCTAAATGGAATAAATTAAATTTAAGTTTAATTCTTGAATTTAGTAAATTAAATTTAACTTTAATTCTTAAATTAAATAAATTGAATTTAACTTCAATTCTTAAATTAACTAAATTAAATTTAACTTCAATTCTTAAATTAAGCAAATTAAATTTAAAATCAATTCTTAAATTAAGCAAATTAAATTTAACTTCAATTCTTAAATTAAGTAAATTCAATCAAAGTATTTAATATTAAAATTGATTAAATTAATCTTGAAAATGAATAAAATCTGGTGGCGAGAGAGGAACAACAAGATAGACAGTGACGTTGTCCGTCTCGATTCAAAGTTGAATTTTTCTGCCGGTGAATGCACACCGATATCGTGCGCGCGTACTAGTATCGTGTTTCCTTCGCGCACGTTTTTCAATTTGATCTATTCACAACCAATCGCTTAGACGCATGTTTCGCATTCATCCCCCCTCGCGTTGGCATTCATGCTTCGGCTCATTCATTCAATCCTCTTCGCGCTGCATACAGACTTTCATTTGCGCCACACCTGCACGCGTGTCGTGTCTCGGACTGTGGATTATATACATTTTTATACATTGCAACAAAAACGAATGAAAGGAACGCGTAACGTTAAAATAAAGTTCTTGAGATTACTGTTATATTATTATCAGGAGCAAAATTACTTGACCGTGATCATGATAATGATCAGATTATGAGAGTGAAAGTATTATGCTAGAATAATTTATAATTTTCTTAAATAATATTCCGTGAGGATATAGAAATTAATACTAAGTAATATCGAATGTAATGTACACTCGTACACAACATACACATTTTATGTTTATTTATTAATATTGTATTAATATACTCTTGATGTACTGCAAGAAGTTAAACGTTTGAAAACGCCTGCACTGAAAAACAGAATTTTCAGTAATGAACCTCCAGTAGAAAAACACAAAATTTCACCAACCAATGACTGGTTATTCAAACATAATACACTGGCAATTATTGGTCGATTTACCAATGATTATTGTAGCTATTTCATTTGACAATCTACCGTCATTTTCGTGTGTTCGTTCTATAAAAATAGAAAATTTAAAATATACACGGTGAACGTGTTAATCCGCAATAGACGCAGCGCGCGTCGCCGATCCTAGATCAAGAGAAACCAATCGAAATTTTCTCATTGTCCTGCGCGCTGGTATCTGTACCAATCGTGAAACCGTAAAGCCCGGCTCGTACGTCTCCCAAGTACTTGTTCTACGGCAAACCGAGAATTCTTGCGGAACTTCTATCAGGGTTTGCGGAGTGAGCCAAATAACTTTCTCCCGGCGACGACGTCCTGCGCGACGACGACGACGACGACGACGACGACGGCAATGTCGTCCTCTCGCACGTACAGGCCAGGTGCGCGCTGGTGTGCGTTATGTGTGACTTATAGCCCGAGCCCTTTCCGAACAAGTGAACAACCAAGAGTCAAACTCGCCGGCACGACGTTCGTGAAGAATGTTAAGCCGTAGGAATCTATCCGTAAAGAAAGTCCGATCGTAAGAAAGTCGAGCCACGATCCAATAACACCGCCGATATACTCTACGAGACGATCCCCTCTCCCCCCTGTCGGCTGTCTTTTGTTCGATTACAGAGATCGCGATGCTTCTGAAACGGCGCCGCGCAATCTCGAATGCCGTGTGAGTGATGATAAGGCGCTTTTAAGTACACGGGGGGAACAACGGCCGTGGCGCAGAGCTATTGTTTTACCAAGGGGGATGCTAGGCGCGAAGGAGCTAAATATTGATTTAGCCGGTGACATCGCGATACCAGTTGCGCCGGGGTCGTCGGCGTTCGGGGGTGTGACGCGCGAAAGATCGTCTTCGCGATTGTACGCTGCGCGGCGAAATGATGGGACACCCCAGAATTTTTCGAGTTTATCACGTGTTAATAAAGAAGGGTGCAACAAACACGCAGACTGTGCGTTTGTACAGCTACGTGCAAAAGCTTTCTATGCATTATTGGCTTTGAGAAACGCGACAAATTTTGGGCTGTCCTATCATTTTGTCGCGCAGCGTGTAACTATTATATGTGCAGTTAACTCTGCACCAAAACTGCCCTGATAATACCTAATTTTACTAGCCGTAAATAAGTATACATCCACCAGGGTATAACGTGGATATAAATTAGTAATAGACACAGAAACTGGGACGTCTGCCGAAAAAAGAGTCGACTCGAGGATCGATTGGAACCGCGCGAAAATAACACGGGGTATACTTGTCAGCGGGCATATGCATATTTACCGGGGAATTGCATTTTTAAGGGGGCGGAGTAAATCCGTCGCCGCGGAATCGGGGCCGGTGTCACGCGGATCGGTCCCGTCTCTCCTCCCGCAGATTAAATATTCAACAGTCCGCCGGGGGGGTCGGCGGAGCTCTGACGCGCTCCTCTGTTTTTCGAAGCTGTACAATCGTTCGTTCCTTCCGCGGATGCACAAAGTGCCGCGGAGGTCGGCCAGAAGGCGCGCAGAGTCGTGGCGCCCAAGCCGCGCCGCGCGCAGCACCCCCACTCCCCTCCACCCAGTCGTCTCTACGTTCCCGTCCTTGACGTTCTCCGGCTTCTGTTTACACAACAGAGGCAGACTGCTAAATGAACCCGTGAGATTTCCTCGATGCAAAGGTTTCCTTTGGCAAACACCGGGGACGAGAGAGCCGGGCCAAGGAATCGGCATGCGAAAGAAGGTAACGGCCGAGGTTCTAATAAATGCTGCGGGAAAACTGTACGATAAGCGGAGCCGGGGAGCCTGTCCTCCTCGAGACCCAGGATGCAGCGTGTAACAATATGGCTACTCGGCTCCGGCGATTCGCCGATTCGATATGCATATTTTAAATGTTCGAAGCGGGATAGTTCCGGGGAAGTTTGCCGGAATCCACGCGGGACGGCCGAATGTTCACCGAGCAACACCGTGTCGCAGGTTGATTTAAAATCCTATTATTTCGTAAAGTTGCCGGGTCTTCTCGTTCCTTTGAACGTCCCCGCGGACCTCGGCTGCTCTCGGGGATCTCGAGCGCGGCGGTCACACTTGCCGTATCGCGAGACATAGGGTCGCGAGAATTTGGCGAACGTAATTGCTGCTCGAGTTACATCTGAACTGTACTATAGCAATATATTTAGTAATAATTTCGCTTAAATCAGAGAACCATAAATTCGAATAATTAACAGAAAAATAGCGAAGCCGAGGACGCGACTATACTCGACGAATCTTAGACTTTTTTAGTACAGTGTTCGAGCTTGCAAAAAGTGCTACGTAAAATAAAAATTAACATTCTTAAATCAATTTCTACGTTGTAAATATAAATAAATTATAATATATCCGGTACCATAATTTCAATAAAATGTGTTCGCTACAAGAAGAATATTTGTCACATTTTTAGACATTTATTACATTTTGCACATGTGTTACAAAAATTCTGTATTATTAAAATAACCAGTCGTATAGAAATGTTTTAATAAAAATGCCCCGTCATTACCATGGTAATATAGCAAATAAAACGAACGAACTTGATATGAAGTTACACGAGTTGCGCGAATACAGTCCTGCTAGTACGTAATAAGGGACAATCGATCCGAAGTCCGCGTTCTAGTTATCTCGAACAGTGGTGTCTGATGAAGGTGTTCAAAAATATATATATAGTCCTCCACGAGCAGTCAGTATATTATAGAAAATTTTCTAGCAGGAAGCACGAAGAAACTGGAAGAATCGCAAGAGAAGCGTTAACGAAGGGCAAAATCGAAATACGGCGCTCGAACAAAATGGACGAACACACACCGAACTGGACGACGTCGAAGGAAGAATGGGTGCCGCCCGAGTTTTCCAATCTTATAACTTCGAGCGTATCGGAACTCACGGGGACGAGGGACAGGCAACACCCTGCACCAAACAAAGATCAGCGAATATAGTATCTTATATTTCATAGCTCTCGCATGACCAGTGACTCTCAAAATATTTTTAAATTTTCGAAAAGCGACCAATTAATTTTCTATATAATTATAGTTAAGCTGATAGGTATTATAAAGCTATAATTAATTTAATTTAATTTTTAATGTAATTCTATAATTATTTAAGCTATAATTAATTTTCTATATTGTTATAGTTAATCTTCTATTAAATTTAATTTAACCTTCTATATAATTATATTTAATCTTCTATATAATTAGACTCGATCGAACTCTTCGCAACTCAAAATTATGCCTAAAATTAGACAAGCATTCGTTTCGATTATTTTATCGAGGAAAAGGTTTCGATCGCCCAAAGCCCGTAGTATGATGCGCCTTGTATTATTGTAGCCGGCAGTGTATACCTTCAACGTCCATCATGCTTTAGGGGGTTGCTGAGAAGCTTTAGTTTTCGAAATGAGTTGAGAAACTTTGATGTTTCGAATACCGTAGAAGCCATGGAAACCGCAACGGCTACGTTACAAGAGCAAACGCGCGGGATAAAAAGCTGCGTAGAATCAAATCAAATACATTTATAGGTCATATTTATAGGTTATTAAAAACCATCTCTCAAGATTGGAATGGAAATCTAGAAATAGCATGGATATCGCGAAATGTCTCGTTAATTTATGATATATTTCATAATTTATAATATACTTCATAATTCAGAATATAATATTAATAATTTAGATTATAATAATAATAAATTTCGGTGAAAAACGTCGTCAGATTGTGTTTTAGCCAAAAGCCAATGTTTGGAATAATAATACACGAACGAGCAATTGTGCGTGTAAAAATTCCCAGTTACAATTTCCATTTTCAGATAAAAAAAATGAACAAAAAGCAAAAAATTGCCGGAATACTACCGATTCCACTACTATCTCTACAAAAAAAAACGGGAAACATTTCGATTTGGACATTGCGAATAAAAAAGAATAAAACCGCCATTGTCTGTTGTATATTTAGAAAATATGTCGGCGGGAAATGTTCACCGAAGCCAATGTCACCTTTCGCATGTAATAATTATAGCTGATACTTGATAATTAAATAAAAAAATAATAAAATTCGAAATTGCATGCGTATTATTTCAAGTAAAATTTTTATAGCCTTTTAAAAGTAAAATTTTATTTAAATTTGTATTTAAATTATTCCAGTAAATTATTTCAGTGAAATATTTGTCTAAATTGCAACAAATCAATCTTTTACAATTATTTCGTATTTTATTATTAAATTCTCTATAATTTATGACGAACCGTTAACGAATTTCATATTAATCTAAAAAGTTGGCGACGACAGAATTGTATACAGAAAATGTCGGCACATTTAGCGACAATAAAAAAAAGTTCAAAGGAAAAAGCTTCGAAAGCCGCTATAGTTTCCGCGATAGCGCTGCGCTGCCTCTGCGCGACGTCACCGGAGCGCCTGGCGCGAAAACTAGCCGCGATCGTCCCGCACGTTTTTTTTTTTTTTAACCAGCTCAGTTTTTCGAGCGTTTCTGTCGGTGGCTCTTATCGGGGCTAGCCCGCACGTAACGATTACCGCTATCGCTGTTTTTTTCGTCATTCGGGCCGCCCCTATTTCGCGAACAAGTGACCGCGAGGCGTTGCTTCTTTATCTGTGCCCCTCCCCCCTCACCCCACGCGATGGATACGGCGTCCGTCTATATTTCGGGCTTGCGTACCAAAACGCGGCCCGACGTCACGGTTTATTAAGCCCCGATACAAATCGTTCGGGCACCACACGTCAGTCGGACTTCTCCGCGTTCCTATCTCTCCGCTTGGTGCGCGATTCCATTAATTATCAGTCGGTGAGGAGGGGGCGAGGGGTCTACGCGAGGGTAAGACGGATAGCGAAATAATTAATTGCGCGCGCGGGGGCAAGGGGGGGGGGGGGCTTGAAACTTCGCGGCCGGGGATTCTTCGAAACCGCTTTCAACTCTGTTTAACATCCTTTTTCGACGGCTAATCCCGAAAACTTCGTTACTATTGCATCCCCCTCCCCCTATAGAACAACGATTCCTCGCGATCCCTCGGACAGCACGCGCTCTAAGACCATAAGTTTTCTCTGGGACCAGAGTGCTCGAAATCCACCTATCGGAAAACTTTCCGGGGAAAACTTGACCGTTTTTCTTTTTTTCTAGCGGGATCTCTCTTGGCAGTCCCGAGATTGCGTTAACTTTCCTGCGCCACCTTTATCTTGTCGCGTTATCTCCCGTTTCGGTGACAACGGTGTCCTCTTCTTTAATTCAAGCGTCGATTGATAAGCGATCGATATGACAATTCCTGGACTGGGCAGAATCGACGCGAACAATTATCAGTCGACAATTCTAGAATTTTTATATGTTAACAATATGCCGACTGGCAGGATGTTAATAAATATAAATAATAAATGTAAAATAATAATCTATGTAAAATAATAATGAATGTAAAATAATAATAAATGTAAAATAATAATCTATGTAAAATAATAATAAATGTAAAATAATAATCATGTAAATAATAAATATAAAAATCGTCGTATTCACGTAAAAGACACATGAATTTTTCGCAACATTAACACGTAGCTTGCTGATCAATACACAATTGTTATTCGAATATTTCGTACCGTTTATAAAATATTCCAGATCGATTTCCTACATATTGCAATTTACCATGCAATGCGATACTATTTCTAAATGGAACATATTAATGCATCAATCCGAATAACATTGCGGTATACATACTACGCGCACACTTTTAATTGCCCGCAGGTAATAACCTCGCTTTGAAGTAAAATGACAAATTATTCGAACAGCATGGTCGGATATTTAAAGCGGGGGTCCGGCGGACGTTTCAATTTTTGTATCGCATTAATCAACGTTGCGAAATCTTGCCCACGTTCTCCCGCAGTTTCGGGAAAATACATATTGTCTGTAATGAATTATAATTTTCCATGTGACGCGCGGTTACAATGTGATTCGTTCGATCATCCGATTATTCGGGAACCAACGTAATTCGTTTGGAAAATCAAGCGCCTACTGTACATCGGCTTTTCCCATAAATTCGAGCCATAATATGCTTACCATTCTACGGGATGCGGAACGGTAAGGAAGGAATTGCGAAAAATGGCATCGGAGAAACGAGAGAGGTCAGCGGACGATTAGCAATTTTCATAAATTCCGAATAAAATGTTTCGTTCGTTTGCAATTTTAAATGTTATATTTTCGTAAAACGGTTGCAATATTTCGTTTGCAATATTTGCAATATTGGTTGCTGAAAATAATATAATAAAAGTATCGCGACCCTAACCTATAAAGTGTCGTAATATCGAAGAGAAGTATCGAAATTTAGGGGAGTAGCAAAAGTACTCCCACTCGCGGCGAAAGACAAAATCCACGGCGCGAGCAACGGGTTTATCGTCGGACCTCTTGAATAATTCAAAATCGACCGTCTATTGGTATTTAAGGGAAATGGCGGAGCAACTGGATGTACGAGTGCCGCGCTAACTCCGCGGAACAGTTCGAACATTTATTGCATCCACCGCACTCGCCGGAAGTTGTCCTGCAAACACGCCGGGATCAAATGTTACCCATCGCTATTAACAACTCTGCACGCGAAAACTCGACGCGAATCGGTACCCGCGCGGAGCCTAAATAAATCATTTTCAAAACGGGACGTAAAGTATTCACAGTTTATCCGCTGGTAGCCTGTCGACAGAATTTTCAATTATTATGCTATATTGAAAGGTTTTTGTTGGTAGGAATGGATTAGAGTTGTAGCGAATTATATTGGAATGATTTTTAAGAAATTTTGCTTATTGTTACTTAAACGATAAACGACGCTATATTAGACTAGGAATACTTTTACCTTTTTCTTAATAGAACCAGATAATTTTAGTTTCTTCTAATATTATTATTTATTTCCGTTTCTAGACTTTGATAACAGAAAAACTCAATTTCGATTTACAAGAAATAAATGATATTAATATTTAATAGATTGCACATGGAATATTTATCACGAGTCTGACTCGTTAATATAGTGCAAGGGGGTTAAGACGGCCGGGTTAGGTGCAACACCCTGTACAATCCTTTCCAACGTCCCCCTTCCATTTCGTGCGTTCCTCGCAGTTCGAGAGTTCTATCAAAACGTCGCGGAATTCTTCGATCCGGACCACTGTGCATCGTGCAAGCTGAACGACGATGCGAGCGCGTCTCTTCGGAGGAACTTTCGAACGCGTCGCGCAGATTTCCCCCCCCTCGCGCGAGGGAAACTAGGTGTATGCGACCAGTTTCATAAAAGCTCCGCTCGAGGCATCGCAGATTCGACTCCCGTGTCCGCTCCGATCCGCTCCGGCAATTACGTCCCGTTCCTAGTTTATTTTCCGCGGCGCTTCGCCCGCTGCTGTCCGTCGTCGCTCGCACACGAATTACCATCGCGGGCGAAGGACGCGGCGCAAACACGCTCGGCCCCCGGGGCGACGAAACAGGAACGCCTGTCAAAGTTCGTAGTTCTTGCGATAAATCGGGCACGGCCTGTCCACGGCATTCCCGGCGAGGTTTCCCTCGGACAGTGGCTCGCGTTCGAGAGAGCTCTGTAAACATACGAGAGATTCAACATCGCGCGAGATTCACGGCTGGTTAGCGTGTTTTCAAACGTCGTCGGTTTTACGACGGGATACTGAGTTAGAGGGTGCGCAGCGTCGACGTCGCATCGAACGATTTCTGCGAAGCGCACGGTGTTGGTGCAAAGCGCTAATATTCTTTATGACATAGATGGTCTGAGGTGGCTGTTTTTGAGCTTGGAATTTTTGGCTAACAGCTGCTATGCAATTTGGGTTTGAATTTATTTTCCTGTCGAGAGACTACCCAATCAAAGTGTAACATAGCACCAGGCTGAAGAAATAAATTTTTTCAGCGAAATTCCGGTCCTACGTTTCATACAGTTCTCATCTATAGCGTTGCAATTCGTCGCTATAATTGACGATGCCGCGGCGTCGACCATTTTTTCAATAACCCATCCGCCATTTTGCTTTTGGAATTTTAAAATTTAGATTCGCAATCAGAACTCCCGAAAATATACATACACCAATTTTTGTGAAAATCAAAACATTTTTTCGACATACTGGATCCGCCATTTTGTTTTTTGAATTTTCAGTTTTAGATTCGTAATCAGCGACTATGAAAACAGTACACTTTTTAATATAATAAATAAAGCTATATTCAACTAAAGCAAGTTTTAACTATTAAAAATCTTCGATCATTTCAAATAATTTCTGAAAATATCACGAGCGATGAAATATCACCACGACACGGAATATACCATCCCCCGATATTCAATACACGGATTTCGATATTTAAACAGGCCAGCGTTCAGTATTTCCCACAGATATTTATTAAAGATAGTTTGCCGAAGAATTAGAAATCCAATATCCTTTGCCGCACTTTCAGACGGGAGCCATCCTTTTCACCCGAGTCCGCTTCTTTCATTCGCATGCCCGTAACTC
Source organism: Augochlora pura (assembly GCF_028453695.1). Classification (NCBI taxonomy): domain Eukaryota; kingdom Metazoa; phylum Arthropoda; class Insecta; order Hymenoptera; family Halictidae; genus Augochlora; species Augochlora pura. The sequence goes on from NC_135778.1 coordinate 40,619,289, forward strand.
GAAAACTACAAAAGATATCGAAAATGCATTTACATAAATTTTATACGCCGCTGCCGAAGGTGTATATATTCATGGGATAAAAATTCCGGTTCCGGACGGAACTTCTCTTTTCGCGAGAAATAAATTCTCCCCTATTTTTCGTATTGTATTAGAAAAATAGTTCGCGCGATAGGATGTGTAAATAGACAAGCCACAGCTATAGTCCGTGCGACGACGCGTTCGTTGTATAAAACGGGAACACTGCAAGTCTGAACAAATATTTTTGATTTTCAGTTAAAATCGCTTCGACCGCAAGGAGTTAATATAATTAATATTGTAACGATATTAATTATATTAATAATAAATGTCTACAAACGAATAAATAATCTGCATTTTGTGAAACGCGATAACTTTCGTTCGTAGCTCGGTGTCGACGCGCAGCGTTAAGCAATGGTTTACAGACTCCTTAACGCAAAGTGTTTCGGAACGGGCTTTAGCCGGCCGATGAATAAGAGCACACCGCTGCTTAATATCGGCGAGTATATCTGGCGTCCTCATTTAAATGCAAAGTTCCTAGTAATTTCGTTGCAGTGCTCGTCGGCCGGCCGATCTCTTTTTTTGCTCCGGCTACACGTTTGTAGTTCTGCTGATGTACGTGCAAACGCTAAACGGTCGTAACATTTTTTCCCACGGTAGAGGAAAGTTTACACGGCCGGCTAAATAAAGTCGCTACCCTCTCTCTCTCTCTCTCTCTTGCTCTGTCTATCTCTCTATCTCGCTCTCTTGCTTCGCCTCGCTTCCGCCACTTCGGAACCCCGTGCTCTCTCTTCCGGCGTTGTTCAGGGGCGACCGGTCCAATCCTCTATCTCCTCATCTCGCTCTTGGCCGGCGCTCCGGCTTTCTCCGTTTCGCCCGGGCTACGACAGAACAATCGCGGCGAATCGCGGCAGCAGTTACGCTGCTTGGCACCGATGCTGCAGTGCCCGGGCCGTGGGCGGACAACCGGGCGAAATCAGTGGAGAGCGACCAGATAAGGGAATCGCCGCTTACCGGAAGAAAAATGCACCCACCTGATTAAAGGGATCACGCGCAGGGGACGGTCCACGGACCGGCGCTGATCCCATCGTTTCCGCGATGGCGAAGCTCGTTTCGAAGTCGTCGCACAGATCCCGGCGATTCGTCGGATGATCTACCGCGATTATCTGATCGGAACTGTCGCTTTCTGCTGTCTATTCGGCATACGATATGACCACCGAGGAAGTCTTTGGAAAGTCACGAAGAATCGAAGTATAGCATCTGCTTAAAAGTTACGGATCATATACAGTGTCTGAAAGAAGTATTTATACTAGGTGCTGTACTTTGAACAGCGATAATATTATTTGCAGAATATTGACACATTCCGTGTCACTGGTGGTCCACGCTTAAACGTCTATTTAACGCGTTAAAAAAATATTTTACGGCAAGCTTAGAATCGAAGAATTACTTTCCACCAATGGAATCGGTGTTCTTTACAATGGCGTTCTTTAAACCACAGTTCTAAGAAGAAATGTTTTCGCCTTTCGACAATGACTATCCCATTTTATCCAATCAATTTGTAACAGTACAGTTGCAAGAACCGAGGTCCATAGTTTATTTATTCGTTTCGATGCCGCCCGCCTCGTATTTTCCAACGCGCCGCTGCGCTTCAGCTGGCGGCGCACCTGGCGCCGATCTCGGCTCCAAAGTTCGCTGCGGAAATGGACGCTGTAGCGATCTGTGACTACAATTCAAATAGAGAGTTCATCTCAATGCAGAGATCATTCAGGCAGCCCGATCGCACGGCAATCTTTCCATTCGGTGCGTCTTCGCGGCAGTCTCCTTTAATGACTCCCTTTTCTCGTTCCGCGGCGAAGGAAGTAACAAAGGACACGGTCGAGTAATGGCACAGATCTCATAAAGAGATCCGCGATGCCAGATCGTTCCAACTAGTCACGAGCTTCTTTCATCGATACAGTCAACGCCGGGATATTCGCTGGCGAACGTTCCGGCCAGCTTACCGAACCGCTTTCTCATTCTTGTGTCTCTCTTCCTTCGGTCCACGTTCACCCCTTTCGTCGTTGAGTGGAATTAACTGACGCGAGGGGCCAGTAACTTTAGGGATGAATCAAGCACGTGGGCAGCATAAATTTCTCCCCGGTCAGCTCGCGCGGAGAACGAGTTTAACTAGTTTCAAACGCTTTTTGTCGGCCGGTATTAGGATCGGGTCATTGTACATCGTGCCGGTCGCTGAAATAAACGCGCCTCTTCCCCAATTTAATTACCTCCAGCTAGCGGGAATAGCGTGTCGCGCAAATTCATTTCGGCTTACGGAGATCATCCTGTTAATCCCATTTACGTAATAACAAGAAGAAAACAAAAGTCTCGTGAAGAGTTTTATTTCTTTGCGGACGAGAATCTTTTAATGTATCAATAACAATTTAGAGGTTAGTTCTGAAACTTATCAGTGTGAATCCATTTTTCTTTGAATATTAATTACACGGCGTACAAATATTTTGGGCAAAAGATCTTCTAGGCGGTATGTTAATATAGCTGATTTTTTAATAAATGTATATTATGTGGTAGCAGTAATTTTTTGCAGTGAAAGGGTACTGTTTCTCCCTTGGTTAAGTTCGTTTTTAAGTCTATTCTATATAAATCCTAGTGGAGGTTTCAAAACTCAAACTTTGAGACTTAACAGTGACAAAAAAATAAATAACCACATCGTCACGTGCTTAACCTGACATAACCTAAACAAGTGCGTCGAAACTTAATATTGTCACCGAGTCGGCACACGTCCTCAAAGAGTTAATGCTTCTCACACCTGAATTCTCTAATTTGCAAACGGAGATCAATATTTGCAGAGATCTAAGGTATTAAATGAATGGTTGATTGTTCGAAGTCGCGCACCGAAAGGAAGAAATCCTGTCGCGATGAAACGAGAGGAGAATAATTAGCTAAGGCTGTGGAATCCATAATCCGGTTACGGAGCTGTCATTATATACAGAGATCCTTTCGTTGCGCCAGCACGCGAAAAAGAAACGTCCAGGAATCTGTGCTGCGAGTCGAATCGGATTGGAGATACAGTTTCCATGTTTCGACCGATAGAAACCGAGTAATCACGGGCTTCTGTACGATTATGTCGGAATCGATCGAGAAATCATGGGCCGGCGATAGAAAACATTCGAGCGGATCGCTGGGAAGGAACGAGCAGAGTTTCGGAACGGAAACAAATAATTTTTCCGATTATTGCCGAATAAAAGGGAAATCGTGGCGGATACGGCGGTCCGGCCATGAAGTTTTGAAACAAATAACGAGAGGTTCAGGAACGATTTAGAGGCTGTTCGGGGATTTATGAAGCTCGTAAGATACTGATGAATTTCATGAAGGACCGGGAACGTTTCTGGTCTACGGTACTGAAACTTCCCCGCGAAATCGTACTCGATCTCCGATTCATTTCGGCGCAAGCTCATCCAGCTGGCACAATTTCAGATCCGCGGATCAAATACCGTCCGGTTTCCCATGCTTCGTATTTTCGCGGAACGGCTAACCGATATCGCCACGCAACCATTTCTTTGTTATTCGAGCATCGCGGTGATTGGCAGCTGTGTCAATTTTCACTCGGAGTATTTCAATCGTTTAGTTAGTTACTGGTATTATGATCTCAATTACTGTTTCATTGGAAATGACATAAAGACTGATAATAAGTCTGCAGGAAGTATATCTATTTATTAGGTTGGAAACTATGAAACGGGCGTTTTTGTTTAGTCTTTCTTCAGTTGCGGCGCTCGTTTCATATATTATATATCAAATATTAGGTTGGAAACTATGAAACGGGCGTTGCAGCTGAGCATTGGCTATACAAAAACGCCCGTTTCATAGTTTCCATATATCATATACCAAATATTAGGTTGGAAACTATGAAACGGGCGCTGCAGTTGAGCATTGGCTATTCAAAAACGCCCGTTTCATAGTTTCCAGCCCAATAAATTTATTTTTCGTTGGCTGGAAACTATGAAACGGGCGTTTTTGCCTAGCCTATGCTCAGCTGCGACGCCCGTTTCATAGTTTCCAACTTAATAGATTGACTGAAAAAGCTATTAATTTCATATTCGCCGATTTCTTATAGAAATAGTCACTCACTATATATATCATAGTTCAACCTACAAAATCGTTCGAGGATTAAACATTCCATTCTCCAATTATCAATGAACGTTCCCCGATCGATGCCTTCCGTATTCCAACGATTTTCTTCCGCTTGACCATCGCCGGCCGGGCGGAGGACTTTTTCTAGGAAATGTTGGCCGAACTAGTTAGCTCCCGTGGAATGGAAAATTGCTGTTCAATCAGCTCGAGAAATTCAGTCATAGTACCCAATTTGGAAATTCGGAACTCCTCTCTCTCTCTCGGCTTACAATTAAAGTACCGCCCGCTAGAAATAGTTTCATTACAATCGCATCAGTACATTCGGCCGCGCGCGCAATAATGTCTGGGAACGCGAAGGAAACTTTTATCGAGGTATGCTTACCGGAACGTGTGCTGTTCGAGAACCTGGTATGCGTGGTCCCACCGAATACGTCCCGATTGATTATTACACCCATTCGGAACTGTGTAATTGCTTTCTCCCCAGACTGGATTCGCCGTTTTTCGTCGCTCCCGGATGGCGGCGCTGCACGGTTCGGCAACCGTTTGATTTAGTAGTTCGTCAGACGGGAATTGAATCGTTACGAGGACATAAGTTTTCGAATTTTTTCGAGAAATTAAACAGCGATGGGAGAATTTGTTTTCTTCGTTTTACTATAGTGTATCGAGTTGCTGCAAAAATTATTTCTACGAAAGGTATGGAGTATTTTAGAGGAACATCGATCTACCCCTAAATTCCTAACCTCGAGTACCCGAAGGTAAAATTAAGTTGCAAAATTGTACCGTTATTTAATAAAGAAACGCGTTAACGAGGAGGCCAGATCTCCGCATCGTTGCGAGAAATCGTTATTAAAATTTCCCTCGACCAAACGCAGCGATCCCAGAAAAGAAGGAGCAGAAATTTTGCTCGGTTGCTTCGGCCGCCGCTCGAAAAAAAATCCGCACGCAATTACCTCTGTCTAACTAGCAAAGTTTCCTCTCAGAAAAATTGAACTTTCGGGCGAGCCCGCCGAACGGCTTATCCAGCTTTAATTCGCGTCGAGAATCCGGGCCCCCTAAATAAATTCAATTGCCCCCGGTCGCTGTTCGCCGCCCAAGAGAAACCGAAAGATTCTTCTTATTTCAGCATTCCGTTCCGTCCGCTGTATATCGAGGTATATCGCGCGATCATACCCTTTCGGCGGATCGCGTGCTTCCGAGAGAGAGAGAGAGAGAGAGAGAGAGGGAGAGAGAGAGAGAGAGAGAGAGAGAGAGCCCGAGCCGTTCGAACATTTATTTCGCGGCCCCGGCCATTATTTCGAGATTGTTAAGGGCCGTTACTTCGAAATTGCTTCCGAAGAAACGTAACTGTTGCATTATTCAGACTGTTCTCGCGCTAGCGCCGCCGCCACGAGCGAGCGAAACGCGTTCTCGGAGGTCTGGCGCTCGGGGAATCGCGGCGCTCGTTTCACCACCGTTGCACATTTGTCACAAAACAGCGCGCCGAACCGACGACGGAACTTTCCGCGTAACACGCCGCGCCGCGCCGCGTCGGAGCTAATTTCGCTGGCCGATCGGGATCGCCCCGAGAAGCGCACTCGTGGCTGGTCCGTAACACCCATGTTCTACGCTACTCGCAGCCTGACGCACGATATTGGCTGACTTTAAATCATATGACACGCGCCATTTTATATACAATTTTATTTCAGTAAAATTGTCTCATAACAACTATTTATAAACAGCAACAAAATCAAGGACCTATTAAAATTTCTGAGAGATACTGGCTTAATAAACAAAATATAGGGTTTATTTAAATAGAAGGTCGCTAATAGCCTTGCAGCTGATGCGACGTAAAACCTCTAAGAAAAAAAAAAAAACTATTTATATTTCTCACAGTTAGTGCAACTTATTCAATTACAATCAAGTACAATTACTTCCAAAAGTATTCGGATAGTGACTCTACTATAACTTCTTTCATAAAAAGAAATCTGCGCAAAGGATATCTCCGAAACGAAGCCAGGATTCGCGGAATGACAGAGGACTGTTCCACTCGTGTCGGGAATTATGCGAGCACCGGGTCCGATATTCGCGGGGCAGTCTGTAGCGGTAAACCCGTTCGCGTCGCAATAAGTGCGACGATTGTGCCGATGCGACGCCGCATCGCTCGAGGAAATTAAAACTTGTGCAATTCGGCAGGGTGTCCCCCGCGGGGGCCGCTCCGTCGAGGTTTATCAGCCGCGGGCTCGATGCGTCCGGGCCAGCCAGAGATAAAACAAAGTCTGGACAGCGGTGAATAAAGGCTGCGGGAGGTATACGGCGCAAAGGAGACCGCGCGCGCGCGCGCGCGCAAACACGTTCGGTCCTGTGTACGCGCGGAAAAAAGACGCGATAACGTGTTGATAGAGAGAGAGAGAGAGAGAGAGAGAGAGAGACCGGGGCCGGGTATGTAAATGCCGCGAATGCACAGAGGAAAGTGGTTTACTTCGGGGCCCCGGCAAATAATAGAGAGGGGCTGGGAAGAGGAGGAGGAGGAGGAGGAGGCCTAGTTAAGCCGCGGCGGCGCGAGCATTCTCCAGGGTAATTTTAATTCCCGAGCAGGTTACTACCGCCGCGGCGCATTCATATTGCCGGCATTACTCCCGGCTCGTACCGGAGTTTTGATCTCATCCTTCGTCGTCGATAAGCGAAAAATGTAGCGCGCGCGCCGCACCCCCCACCCCCTCCCCCTCCGGTCTCGACGGGATGCTTCATTAACGCGCCTGTTTACAAGACGGCGCGCGGCTGCTCTACGCGGCCCGTGCCCGATTTATCAATTTAACGACTTGATTTTTCAGCATCGCTTCTCCACGGAACGGCGAGCTTTCGTTTCGTCGATTCTGATATTGCCGCGGACGCGATCGCGACGTGTTTTTTAACACCGCGCGGCGCGTGTGCGTCGATCGCTTTTGTCTTTGATTTTATTGAGGCACTTGTACGCTTTTTCTAACGAAAATAAGATACTCACGTTGTAAACAATATTACAGCGACACTGGGGATAAATAACCTCTTCAGGGATGAATTTTTATTTATCATCTGTCTTATTTTAAAGAGGTTAAAATTTGTGTGTTAGTTGTATTCGCTCCGATTTTAAATTATAATAATTACTATTTGACAAATTTGAAACTTAAGTTTAAATTCAATTTGATTGAAATAAAACATGCAAAATGAATATATTATATGTATATCAATGCGCAGTGATTCATAAATCGTCCACTTTATTTTTTAGACAGAAATATTAAAAACAATAAAATATTCATTTTATTACATTTTCCAAGCTTCAATATATGTTTCAGACATAATTTCTGTTCGACTTTGTATATAAATAATTGCGCACTTTTAGATTAAACACTCTTCCTGCGATTATTCGATTTCGAAAACGTATCGTAAATTGTGAAAATTATTTCGATGCGAGTGGTTAATTTTCAATCGATACTTCGATGTAAATATTGAATGTGCGCAACACGAATTTGGCCGTGTAAATTACGTGCTTCTCTGGAAGCCCTATGTTTTTTTTTTCAATTCATATTTGCTTAATATTTGCTGTATATACAGGAGGTGGAAAAAAAATATCATAGTTTCACGCCACTGCTATTACTAAAAAATTGTAATATTCCACAAATATAGTAAAAGCGAATATTTTGCTTCGTTCGATCTACCGCGTTGCGCAAGTCTAGCTCGCTTCCCATTGGTCAGTGTTTTTCGTTAAAAACTCGTTAACTATGTCTTGGAGAAAATTTTTGTAAAGAAGAAAATTACTTCAAATTAGCTCAGAATTATTTCTTGACCCTTTATGTCACACCCTGTATGACTAATTGTCATACTCATTTTGTTATAACTGCACATGTCAATATAAATGGGAATTATAATTTAGAGTTCACAGTTAACACAACTATGATAAAATAATTAAAATAGCAATAGCAATAGCAATAGCAATAGCAATAACAAAAATATCTCAAAGCACCAATTGTTTTTTTCCTAATGCAATATTGTAACGTTATCATGTACAGTAACGTGCATGTCGCTAATAATCCCGCACGGCGTTCCACACCCTAATAAGAAAAGAAAAAGGAGCAGTGACGTCCGATACGGATACTTTTCGTTTCAATATTTACCGGCACGCGGGGCCGTGGAATTCACGTAAGCGAAACGTTGCGTGACCTTGGTCCGTACAAGTAAGAATTCTGCAGCACGTTCGGCAAACTGAGCGCTATCACGAAAATTGCGGCGGTTCGAATAAATTGCATTTTTACGATAGAATCTCGTATAGGACCCGCGAAGATTCGCGGAATTACTTTTCCCGACGGCATAAAACACGTTTCGGCCGTGATAGGAGTCCAGCTATTCCTATGCGAGAGAGCGAACTTAACGAGTCCGGATACTCGATCTCTTTCGAAATCGGCATCGGCGGCGATTCAAGCGCGTCCCAATTTTCGTCCTGAAAAGACGAGCCTCGTGAATGGACGCGAGTATCTGATGCGTGAAGGAATCGTCGCGCGACACTTAGAGCAACACTTGTACGCGTGCGCTGGAGGTAGTAGCTTCGGAGAACGAAGTTAACACCTCGAGGTTTCCGAGTAACAATGTTCTTCTTTATTGTATGGCTTGGAGTTTATATAGTAGATTGGAAACTATGAAACGGGCGCTGCAGCTGAGCATTGGCTATACAAAAACGCCCGTTTCATAGTTTCCAACCTAATATTTGGTATATAATATTTGGAAACTATGAAACGGGTGCCGCAGCTGAGCAAAAGCTAATCAAAAACGCCCGTTTCATAGTTTCCAACCTAATATTTGGTATATAATATTTGGAAACTATGAAACGGGCGCAGCAACTAAAGAAAGACTAGATAAAAACACCCGTTTCATAGTTTCCAACTTAATACGAGGAGACAAGTCGAAGTGAGTGACTTAAAAACCCTGAAGTTGAAGTCCATGTTCTGTTCTCGATGAATGAAAAAGGCGATGCAGAATTCCGAGGTTGAACTCTGCGTCGCTATTGTCGATTCAGAGAGATAACGCAGAAGTCCGGGGTTGAACTCCGTTCGCCATCGACGAGTAAAGGAGGTGACGCGAAGGTCCAGGAGTTATCTGGAGGTAGAGAATCGCAGAATCGTCGCGGAGACACGGGTCCGGTGCAGAAAGGATCGCGTGACGGGTGGCCAGTGGACAGAGACAATGGATCCCCGCCGGTTGTCTCCGGAACGAAGGGGGGGTTGAAAAACGGGGCCGGGCGTTTTGCAGCACGAGAAAGGAAAAAAAAACAAGCGAAAGAGGGGAGAACCGTTCCGTAATCCGTGAAAACCGCAAGACGACGTCGGTGAGACGAGAAATTTTCGTTGTCCTGCCGGCTGGACGTAACCGTGCTTACGCGGATATGAATTAGGCTAGGACGGAATATCCGCACGAGGGGCCGGGAGGCGCTTGCGCCGAAACGGTGTGCGCGACGCGGCGAGGGAGGAGGGGTGGCCGACGATGGTGTGTAGCGGTCGTCGAAAGAGGGGTAGAAGTTCCGCCGAGCAAGGCCAACCGGCGCGGCGCGGCTGCGGGGCGCGCGCGCGCGAGAGAGAGAGAGAGTCAGAGAGAGAGGGGGGAGGGGGGATTCTGTTCGAAGCTTCTGCGGGAAACGGAGAATCTGCGGGAGTCAGTGCAATCCGCGTCGCGACGCCCTACGTTCTCGCGGTCCGCACTTAACGGTGGATCGAGGGCGCGCGAGTCACCGGTCCGATCCAGGGACGGGATCCGTGTGTTGCCGCTCGATCGTTCACGTGGCACGGACCTATCGCGCGATCCGCTCGGCAGCAGTGCTCGTTCGCTCGTCATTTCCTACGAAAGGAACAAACGAAACGCCGAACAAAAAAAGTTATCTTCGACCAGACTGCTTCTTCTGTGCGACGACCACGTTCCCGTGTGCACAGTTCGCCGGCTCACAGTTCATCCGGTGATAATTCTCGCGAGACGACCCTCGTGTGCCACCGCCGTCGACGAAACCAAATCTCGCGAATCACAGTTCGACCATTTCCCTTGAATTTCAACGAATGCTCTTTCCTGTTCCCTTCGACGAGCCGCCGCGCCGATCGCGAGCGTATCGCAGACGGACAGGGGCGAAGAGCGACGCTTCGTCACGTTGACTTTCGCCTCGGCACTTTCATCGATCGTTGCGAACACGAGCCGAGGTCGTTACATTTTTTTTTTTTTGTTTCTTTCGCAATCACCTGCGTTTTCGGCGCGGACCCGGCGGCGCCTCTACACACACCCCAGGGTACCAGCTCGAAAATTAAATACCACGCTTAAGTCGTTTTCACGGTGGCGGGTCGCTGCCACGCTTTACCCCATGGCACCGGTCCTCTGCGGACTGTATCGCGAAGGTCATTGTCATTGGAAAAGCGTCGGCAAACCTCGTTCCTCCATATTGTTTTTAAACTTTTATACCTCTCTTCCGGATTCGATTAATAGTGCAAAATTATCTGGATAATTTCTGCAACCCCTTGCAGTAATTTCTAGTGCAATTTTTATTTGTGGATGAGTTGTGGTGCAGCAGTTTTCAGTGTTTTGCTAATTGTAGTTGTAAAGTGATTTTCTGTGTTTTTTGTTAAATGTTCTTGATTTTTTCATATTTATCGAGGATTGTTTCAAGAACGTTATTACTGCCTGCCAGCGATTGCCAAGCAAGTCTAGCGAATTCCTTCGATGACGTTTAACCCCTTTCACCCTGTGCTGATCAGCTCTTATTTGTCATTAATATTCTCCTAAACACCTTAGCGTACTTTGTCGTGTCCAACATACGACTAAAACTACAGGAATGAATTATTAAGTACGGGCATTATTCTATTTTTTAAAATTAAAATTTTAATTTTTGTCATTAATATTCAAGTATTCAAGCAAATTCGATCACAGAATAAATATCAGTGTTCCATCCCTTCTAAAAATTATATCAATTGGAAAATTCCTAATCGCGGTAAATGTGAAGAAAATAGTACGTCAAGGGATTAATAGGAGCAGATAATTTTTTTCTTTTACTGCCCTTATGTACTTTTGCTTTCTAGACTTTGATAACAGAAGAATTCAATTTGATTTCGATTTAGAAGAAATTAATAATGTATTAATTTAGTAGAGCTTGCGTGGAATATTTATCACGAGTCTACCTCTTTATTATAGCGCAAGGGGTTCACAAACCTGACTCGTTATTATAGCGCAACGGGTTAATATAAATCTGTGTTATTAATTCTCCCCCCGCCACGCGATATCGCGAATTAAAGGTGCACCGTTACGATTCCCTGATTTCGCCCCGATCGGCGACTTTGAAGATACTCGCCGCAAAAAGCAAGCGTACTCGATCACCGTCCGCATCTCTTCGTTTTTGCCACTCCGTTCTTCTATTTACTGTCGCATACTCAACCACGGCTCTCAATTTTATTTATTTTCTACAAGTTTCCTCTCTCACTCTCTCTTAGTTCTAAGTTCCAAAATATTATCCCAGGCGAATTCCGACCAGGCAATAATAACGATCGAAAGCCATCGTACGATGCGAAACGAACGTCGGCTTTCAAACGAAAACGAGACGCGGAATAAAAGTCAGCTTTCGGCTCGCGTCCCACAGAAAATTTCGATCCCTCCCGGATAACCCCGTTGTGCGACGTTCGACGGGCGGAAGGGCGGTGCTCATTACGTGGCGCGCCGCTTCGGTATAATATTTATTTCGGCGGGGGTTTTTCGGACGGTGAAACGGCGGCGGCCGGTCACATAATTGCGGCCTCTGAAAATCTGCCTCGTTAAATGATTTTTAATCGCGCCGCATTAAATCGAGTGCATGAAAATTACATGAATATTTACGCTGCCCGGGGGCGTTGAAATTGCCTTTTAAGTGATTCGTCGGCACCCGCCGCACGAAAATCGCGTATTAAATATCCGCATAATAGTAGCTAATTTCCGTAAGTAAACTGTGGTAACGATCGAATAATTAACAATAATTATATCCGGAGGACGGCAGAAACCCCCCCTTCTAATCGAGGACTTTGGGGCCCGGCGGGCGCGGTCGTTAAAATCGCCCCGCGAACGAGAAAAGCGAACGGAGACCGACCAATGGAGAAAGAGAGAGAGAGAGAGGGAGGGAGAGGGAGAGAACGGGTATCGGCGTGTTTGAATTATCGTTTGGCTGGGAACTTTGTTTAGAAGACCGGAACACGACGTTCTCGTTCACGGAACCCTCTGCCAGTGTCCTGTGAAAACAAACCGGCAGGCCGTTGATACTATGCCCGGGGAATGTGTGTTTCCTGAACGTCCTCAGCGTGATTAGATAATGTGTGGAAACTCTCGTTAACGTCACGTGTGCCCGGCTATCTGAATGGTTACGCTAACGGAGGCAGCGTCTAGGTGAGTACTCTGAACAATTTGCCAATTGGTTTGCACCGTGGGCCACGCCGATCGTCCACGGTCTCGCAACCTTTCCATCGGCTCCGAGTAATCTTGACAGTTTTTCGAAAGCGTCACAAAGGGACAGGCGATTTTTAGTGATCGCCAATGTATTAATTGAATCGTAATTTACGATATTATATTGACGAAATTATTCGATATTATACGAATTTGGACGATATTATATTTACGATATTATACGATATTTTACGATATTATATTTACCAAATTAGAGAACATTTATCGTTAAAATGGAATAATAAAAATTACTGAGATCGCTATAAAAATAGTTGGGGAATAATACAAAAATTCAGAATTTGTACAAAAACAAAAAGAATTGTAGAAATCATTAATTATTAGTAGATAAATAAACAAAAATATTTACGAAATTATACGAAATTATACGACATTAAATTTACGAAATTATACGATACTTTACGATATTATATTTACGAAATTATTCGAAATTGTACGAATTTATGCGATATTATATTTGCGAAATTATGCGGCACTATATTTACGAAATCGTACGATATTACACGTACGAAATTATAGGATATTATATGATCGACGGGGACGGCTCAATACGCGATTCGCAGCTCGCTGTATCCATAATTGTAACAGACACCCTGTCTCTCCTCGCCGCCTGCTCACTTGCAGATTCTGCTCGACGCGGGGTTGTTTGTCCACGATCTTGTTGACCGACCTCCGACTTCGATCGCGGCCTACGATCTCAAGCCATGCAAATACGCGCGGCTGCGACACGTTCAATTATCAAATAATTGGAAAATGTTCCCTGCGAACGCAGCGCGCGGCACTCTGAAAGCAAAATTAATGAAATTAACCGTTAAATTGAAACGACTGCTTCGAACTGCAATTGAAATGACTTCGGTTTTATTGCTAGTTTATTCCTGTCAACTTATAACTATGTAAATACAAATTTCTCCTTAAATAACAAATATACATATATAATATATAACATTTTTATTATATATTATAATGTGTAATTTTTGTTTGAAATCATTCTTCGTCGAATTATTGAAAATTATTGAAAAGCTTATATATTGTTTCGACGAACGACACGAATTGTTGAATATTAAAAGAAAATCCCGAACTCCGTGCAGATTATTTTTTATTATTGCGACTGCATTCGCGATGCGTTATGTAAAAAATTGTAAATTCGCGTTGGAAATTTCAATGTTTCGTTTGCGTATAAAATATGCTGCATGGCAGACCGGGGTCGATAACCAAATGTCAGGTTGTGCCTCTGCGAAGGGTGTTTAACCCTTTGCGGACGAGAGGCGACTATCATCGTTTCCCAGGACGAGTGAGAGGCAAGCGTCGGTGTTTGTGTTAACATAATTTCTATGTAAATTATACAATTGTACATAGTTAAATATAATTGTATATAGATTATATTTTTATTATATACAAAATAATTTATTTGAATGTAAATTATATAATTGCATATAATTCAGTATAAATTGTATTTGTATTATATGCAAATTAAAATAATTGTATATAGATTATATAATCGTGCATGATTGCATATAATCGTGTACAAATTATATTTGTATTATATAGAAATTAAAATAATAAGACACTCGACACGTTTGAGAAAATCGCCTGCCACCTCGCTCGCTCAAAAAAATTCGAACGTTCGCAAAGGGTTAACAAATTGCCAGCTATCCGACAGAAACCTGACAAAAACAATTGTCTGAACGACAGACACAGACGTTCGAAATAAAAGTTGAAACAACATTTCTTACGTCAACATTGAAATTCGCGGCGTCGCAGCGAGCGAACACTTCGACTAGGTACTGCAACCCGGTTATACATATTGTGCCGGAGCGTGTCCGCAGCGGCAACCGTAAATTGCTATGCCTTTACTTACCGGAGGACACCTTGCGGTATTATTACGGGCTTGTAGGCAGATTCCCCGTCAAACTGTCACGGAACTTGCCGAATAACTTAGTCCGGTATTGTGACAGTTTTGCTGGCTTTTCGGGATGTTTGTAAATTTGCCGAAACGTCGGGAAAGTATGCTAGCCGCGGAAACTTCCCCAAGAACAAGGGAGGGGGGGCTGGCGACGTTAAAAAGCCTCGTTAGAGATTTATGGCGACAACTGGGTCGCGATCGAACGACGTCGCGATTGCATACCTAATTACTGTGCGCTGGATGCTTTGCGCAGGTAGGATAGCGTGAAGAGCGATTCGATGTTTAAGTACGAGTGTTATATAATTGATAGAAAAGAACCGAATAATAAAAATTCAACGCTTATAATTCGCGTTCGTATTTAATTTATTTATCGTATATAATTCATGTATAAATCGCCATAAAATTTCACCGATTCCCTGTCGGCGATTTCCAAGGATTTTTATCTAAATTGTCTGCGAACTCGCAAGCGTTGCAAGTGCGACAAGTTTCATAGTTTCACAGGGAAATAGAAATCGGCCGATTTCCGGCAGCGCCGATGGAGACAAATGAATAAAGCAGCAGATGGGGGATAACGTAACGGGCTGATAGAGAGGCGAGAGAAACGGCGGAGAAGGATGGGACAATTCCTCCTGCCCGCGTTCATTTCGAACGATAATAATCTACCGTATTGATCCGATTAGCTTGATCAATGCGACCTAGCGCGCCTCTCGAACGGCGGTAAGGTCCCCCTCGTTAATTACGTGCGGTCACCTCGTTCGCGAATGGATACGAATCATTTTTACCGGCCGGTGTCGCCGCCGTCGTTATTCAACATTCACCGTCCCGCGAACATTCGATTGTTTATATATACATTTTAATGATATCGTAAGTATTGAAAAATATATTATAAATTGTAATATATTTAAATGTATATTATAAATATACAATAAATTGTAATATATTTAAATGTATATCATAAATATATAATAAATAAATTAGTACGGAATATTTCACGTGTTCGCAGTTTTGTTGTAGAATTATTTACTTGGAGTTGATCACAGTAATTGAGGCACGATAATTAGATCAGTGTACTGAAATTGACAGACAATAATTGGAAAAGGTAACTGACGCGAGGTAACTAAATTTTTATCGTTTCAAAGGTGCAGTAATTCGTTCGAAAACTGTTTCATTTATTTTGTTAAATATTTTCTGTTCCTTATATATTTCAATTACGAAAAAATTCATACTTCTACTAAGTAAACATTTAAATTGGAATTTTATTTCCTTCATCAAAGTCGCAATAAAATATAATAATATAAATAATAATAAAAAAGAATTACTAATTGTTGCAACAGTAACAGAAATTTGTTCCACGGTGACCAAATCGGTGGAAAAATTTGTCCCCCCGACTGAAATGTTGCCTTTCAATAGCATTTCCACCGAACACAGAAAGGTTGTTTAGAGATAAACATTTTTGCGCGGCTTTTTCTTTAGAATAGCAGCTTTTGAACGGCGTCGCGTTTTACCGTGCCGGTATCGCCGCTCCGCGCAGTATAGAATCGCAATAAACGCGTTAGCCGGCGGGAAATTTTCCAAACAGATACACACGGCCGTTTTAAAAGTTTCAGCTTTTGACTGTTATTTTCAATTTGTTAAGCACTCGGATTATGAATGCGACTGTTTCTCCCGAAGCTATTACAGTTTTTTTTTTTTGCATTTTGTAAATCAGTGAACGCCGTAAATCCATAGAAATCCTCGCTCGACTCGCGCGTAGCGGACGGTTCACTGTTTTCGTTTCTCCTGTAAATCAAACTATTGTTGCCGCCTGAAAATGGGAGACCGTTTTTTGGGGTGGAATCGGATGATCGTACGGTTGTTAAGACAACAAAAGATCCCTGCAGGATTTTGAAATTTTTTAGTTGATAGAGTTTATGTTACTCTCGAGAAAATAATAGCTAATTAATAATTGTCAGTGTTCTGTTTTCCAAAGAAAAATTTTTTAAAAATTGCATTACCATTTGAGTTGAATTTTTCTACATCCAATACAGCGCATAAATAATTAAATGAACAATGACTTTATCTTTCAAGACAACGCTATGTGCTGTCACAGAAAAATAGCGAATTATTTACGAAAAAAAGATTTACTAAAAAACAACACGAAAATTATGCGATATCTCGCGAGTAGTCGCGATCCGATAGAAAATATACGGTCAATTTGTAAATACAGAGGACGTATGAACATCACGACGGATTAAAGTTTCACGGTTATTGATGGAAAACAGTCGCAAACCAGCCGTAAAAAGTTCGCGCCCGTTTACACGCGGGATTACACGCATTTAAGAGGATTCCAAGAGCCAATAAAATCCGTTCCGCTCAATAAATCGTTGCCGACGCGCACCCTTTCTATTTGCCGAAGTTCTGCAAATTCTTTCCCGCGCGGACGATTTTCTTGCATTATCTGCATATATGCCCCGGCATTGTCTCCGATAAGAAACGATTTGCTCTTCCGCTTAGCCCGACGTTCAGTAGATTTTTAAAGCCGAACGGGATACGCTTAACCCTTTTCGCTCGACAGACGACTCGGGGACAATGATCGAAATTGCTTTAAAGTAACTTTTGCGTCAACAACAGTTTTTATATTAGGAAAGAAACTGTCTAAAATTTTTCAGCGATGGTTATAATTATAAAATGATGGCTAATATTATTTTTGTTTAGTAAAAATTAGAATTTAATTTATTTAGGGTTAAAAGAACGAGAGTCAATTATTTGCTGTAATATACGTTTGACGAATTTTCTAATAGTAATGGTGATATAATATAATATAGTATAATAATGCAACAGTAATATTACATATTACTTAATCACTTAATAATTGCCATTACTTTAACAGAAACTATAAATTGACCTCCTTTAAATACATTTAAGCAGTACGACTCTTTGGTATCCTGTACCTATATTTTTAATTGCATTGAAACACAACCCTTAAATGTCTCAATTCAAGTATAAATGGACTGGGGTCACTTCCAAAATATCCGGATCAATTAACTGCATTTAAATAGAAGACACAGACTTTCTAAATAGAAATTATTAGCAAGAAATCGGTTCGAAACGCGGCCAAAAACGGCGAGGATATCTCAATTTCCAGCAAGATCCGTGCTCTATAATTTCGACCACATTCTTCCCGGTCGTTGAGATTCAATAGACCGGTGGTTCCAAGCTTGTCGCGTCCGCTCGCGCTTCTATCGCAAAACATTTCTGTAACCGCGAGTCCGGCTGGTCGGCAAAAACCTGGCAAAACCGAACGAAAAACAACGGATCGGACTGGCGGAGACGGGGTTAACGAACCCCCGGCGCGGGGCGTCGATCATAAGTTCTTAATCTCCGCGGGCTATAACGACGCAAATAAATGCAGTTTATACAGTCGCTCGCTCGCTCGCGCGCGCGCGCGCCCGGGTTAATGCTTCCTATCCGTGCAATTCCGTGCGTTAATCGAGCCCGGACAAGCCCCGGCCGCTTTTATCCGGCACGGATAACGAGAAATTAGTTGCGAAACACGGCAGCGCGCCGGGTGTAATTGGGTGCATCGATTAAAAACTGTCGGAAAAACGAGGGTCCGTCCGCGTTTCAACCCTCCTTGGCAGCCGTCCTCTCCTAGCATCTCCCCCCTCCCTTCCCCCTCCCCCTTCCGCCTCCCTCGCTGGCAGCGTGTGATGAACGCGGCTAGATGAGACATCGATTCGAGGTAGCCGCGTAAACTCCCGGGACGCATTAGCCGACCGGCTGCGTCGTTCGGGACCGATCGCGAATCAATAGCCGATCCCGCGCGCGATAGTTTAAAGATACGCGTTTACGGGCCGGAATAAAATATCGCGAAAAACGACGGAATTCTCGCCGAGAGATCCCAACAAAAAGAATAACATGGATCAGCCTGCTGAATGTTCACACTTTCACTGTACAGTGCCGTGCAAAAGTGAGCGCGCAGCTTCTAAAACTAAAATTAAGTCCTCGGCTTCCAAAACTATAATTAAGTACGTTAATGTTATTTTATTTTCGACATATATTTTTCAGAAAGTGGCATTATTCATAAATCGCCATCACGTTGGCAGCATAAATTACGATTATATTAAATTATTATGATGATAGAATTAATATTAGATATATATATAAAATTTATTTAAGAACAAATAGAATCTTTTGGCAGACCTAATAATTTATTATTTATCCAATATTTTAATATTTATCGAATATTTTAATAATCATCCAATATTTTAATAATTATCCAATATTTTAATAATTATCCAATATATTAATATTTATCCAATATTTATTAAATATTTTTATATTGGAGAAAATGATTTAACTCTGTGGAGCATGATGGGATTAAAAATGTCCCACCTTTTTGATGAATTTTTTTCCAATTTTCTGACAACACCTGAGGCTTTTTATTTTTTTTTTTTTTCAGTGGCTTTAGTTTATTCTTCTCGAATTTGCTCTAATACAGTAACAACGATATCGGTAAATAGTGACGACACTTTGCAATCATTGTTCGAAACGCGATCGATATTTGCATTGTTCAAGGCTCGGCAAACAGAGTTCGTTCGAAAATGTAACATTTAATATGATCGGAACCGTATGCGTTTTCGATTCAATTTAGAATTGTTATTATTGGTTCCGGGTCATCTCGCATTACAATGTCACTCGATATTTCATTTGTTCGGTTCTTTTTGGCGCAGTCGATTTATTAATTGGCGAAAAATGAATTAAACTCTTCTGCTCCGGTAAGCAAACAAGTGAAGTTTTTGTCCGAAATCATGAGAAGATATTGCTGGCAATTAGGTTTCCACAATTTGAAAATAACACAGTCACTGCTAAAAGTATAAAATTTGACTTTTTACGTTTAAATAAATATAAGTCGAAAGGAAAAAATCCTCTGAAATAATATAGATATTAAAATATAATAAACTTTCGATTGAACATAAAACGTAACCTAGATAACTGTAAAAATATCGAATTTTTACGTCACGTAAATATCCGAACGTTTTATAAAGTTAAGCTAAAAAAAGTTATAAAAATAAAAATTTATATTTTCTCTCTTATATCTCTATTGTTTAACAATATATCCCGGGAAGTCTGAAACTTCAAAAATCATCTATTTTACACGATTTTATAATTTTCCCTGTCAATTTATATTTATTTAAATATTATACCGTAGAAGTCAAACTAACATACATGTCAAAATTCAACTCTCCTTTATTTAGAACTTCACCGACTGATTTTCGTTCCAAACGCGTCCAATCCCCAGTCGCCGCATTGAAAACGCATTCCTCGAAGCCGAAGTCTCGCGTCTTAATTCGCGCGGCCGGTATCCGTGCTCGTTTCGCAAGATTTCGGGCAAAGCAATCGCGCTCGCGAAGTTTACCAAAGTATTAACCGGATCCATTCAAGATAATTCCACTTCGATCCACTCGAAAATAATATACACTCTCGGGGTTGCGCGCGGGCGATCGGAAGCAGAAATTCTTCAAAGCTTCTCGAGCAGTTTGACATGAAACGAAGTGATTAAAAGGTTCGTTAGCGGCGGTTGGAGAAATAGAAGGGGGCAGCAGGTGGTGAGAGGGAGAGGGGAGGAGCGGGTCGCATTTTTATTTCGTTGACCTATTTCCTCTGGCTCGGGGCTGATTAACAATTTTTTTTTTCCAATTTCGCGTCCCGCCGGCACCGTTTCATTTATTCGCCGCGCGTTTCTTCGTGCGAGCCTCGATACGGTAATATTATGGTGTCCCGTAAGTTTCTTCTTACGTCCCATAAGTATTATATAAATACAGCCACTTAGAATGGCATAGCGTAGCGCGGAAGAAACTTACGGGACAATTTAATAGTTTCCCCGGCAAGCTCGAAATTCGGCCAACTTTCGGATCCCAGAGCAACGACTTCCGCGATTATGATCGACGAATCGGATCGGATCCAGAAGTTGTTCGGTTCGACCGGGGAGCCTCGGCCGGCGAAAGCGAACTCGCCCCGTCGAAATTCTGACGGGGCTCGCGTGATCTTGCAATTAACCAACTTTTCGCCGGAGTAATTTCCTAAGGCTTTCGCGGCAGCCATCGTCGTGTAATCGAGAACCAGTTTTGATCGGTCGTGTGACCGGCGCGCAGTGCGCGGAATCGACGAAATCGGCGAAATCGATGAAATCGACGAAATCGATGAAATTAACGAAATTGATGAAATTGACGAAACTGACGAAATTAACGAAATTGATGAAATTGACGAAACTGACGAAATTGACGAAATCGATGAAATTAACGAAATTTATGAAATTGACGAAACTGACGAAATTGACGAAACTGACGAAATTAACGAAACTGACGAAACTGACGAAATTGACGAAACTGACGAAATTGACGAAACTGACGAAATTGACGAAATCGATGAAATTGACGAAATTGACGAAATTGATGAAATTAGCGAAACTGACGAAATTGATGAAATTGACGAAACTGACGAAATTGACGAAATCGATGATATCGACGAAATCGATGAAATTAACGAAATTGATGAAATTGACGAAACTGACGAAATTAACGAAATTGATGAAATTGACGAAACTGACGAAATTGACAAAATCGATGAAATCGACGAAATTTACGAAATCGACGAAACTGACAAAATTGACGAAGTCTACGTTAACAAAATTCACCAGAAACAACCTCGTCGAGCAATTGCCAATTTGTTTCAACTTGATTTTCGAACAATTATTTCAGCGTTATTTAACCGGTAGAATTGCTTTCCTCTTGTGATGCAATTAGACTGCGGAGGTGTCTCCTTACTTCAATTAAAGTCACAGAAATTCCTGTCCTAAATTAATACAACAAACTTAGCGTCTCAAAACCTATTATTTCTAAAAGGCAATTGAATTGTTGGTAACAGTAATTCTGGTGAAATTCCTGTTCATTTCAAACAAAGCTCTCGTTTAATTATTTCTTGGAAACTTTCACAAATATTAGGGTATCCTAATTAATTATATCAAAATTGAATAAGTTTAAACATCGAGTCTTATTATTCCTACGAAACAATACACGTCAGCCATTTTTAGAGCTCGGTAGGTTTAGCAATTCAGTGAAGAACCAGAGAGTTTAACGACCAATAATAACTTCTTTGATAACAACCTGCCGGCATTAGGCTAGTCTATTACTTCTGCAGCGAAACCAGCAATTAAGAAGGAAGTTATGGTTTCGGGGTCGAGTCGACACGAATCGTACACACGAAGTACGGGGGTTGGTAACCGAAGGGTTAAACGTAGCTAAACTTTTTTCATAACACGGCGTTGCAGTCGATGCGACATCGGCGCTCGCCATCGCGTGCAGACCCCCGTCGGCGGCGGGTCTCGCCTAAGAGAGAGAGAGAGAGAGAGAAAGAGGCTGGAGGGGCGAGTGTAACCGGCACACCTGCACGCGATATCGAATATCATAATTTTCCGTGTTCATCTGCGTACACCATAACTGCGGTCAATTCTCCGCGGTAAGCAGCAACCGAGTTTCGGAACATTCTACAACTTCCTATCCGTACCGCTTTCGGGGAACCTGCACACCTGTCGCGAAGTTTGCGCCGGGTCGCCCCGGGTTCCTCGATGGTCTCTCTGATTTTCTGTTAATCGTTATCGGGACGATCGTTTCGACTCGCAGCATCTAATTTACGTATAATTGCCGAGATACTGTCATGGTACAAAATCAACGCGAACGTGGAAATATATCGGACAATTGAAAGGGCATAGCCGATTAAGATAATCAAAAATGCCCTTAGAGGTTTTTCAGGTGAGTCGTATACCGTTCTATAGCTGACCAATAAAAATTCATCCGTGCCAAATTTTAACCCTGTAATTTGCCCGTTGAGGGTAGTTACAGGGTAAATTAGATTTCGCGGTTTCCCGACATTTTTCCCTCTTTAGCGGCTTTATAAAATTTCGAAAAAATGTCGCCTATTTCGGACATCGAGCCGCATGTTATAGAATTTTTTCCGATTTTTCAGTCGCCAGCTGTGATTATCAAAAATAAAAAGCCAAAAAATAATCGGAAAATTGAAGATTTCTCGAAAACTGACGTATCAGCTATTTTTATATTAATTCCCTGATAAGGTATCATCGCGGCTCGTGTGCTCAATTTTTCTCAGATTTCTTGCTCGATTGCAACATTGTCAAAAGAAATGAAATAAGGGCAGTTTTGACCATCTTAATCGGCTATGCCTTTTCTTGACGCTTTTCTTAGAGCAGTCGCTCGAATAATGCAATTCATTCGGTGAATTCCCTCAGTGAAAGTGTGTTTATAATTTTTATAATTTTAAAGTGAGTCGGTTTAGTGTCAAATTGCGAGTCTCCGCGAGCTTCTGCTTTTTAAGAAACCAGCACGAGAATATGTATCTTGGTAATTGGAAAACTTCTGATGGCGAAAGTAACAGAGACGTTTCCTTAACCTTTGTTATTAGATAAAGTGTTCTAAAAGTCACTAACAATCGGAAAATTCATTTCTGAGGTAATTTAAGCTGACTATTTTCTTTAGACAAGAATAGAAGACAAGAATAAAAAATATCAAAGATTGTAACTTCATTCTCACGTTTATTAATTATGTATATTGTTCATGTAATTTCGTGACAAGTCTATGTATTTGTGTGCTCGGATCGCAGCTTCCGCCGAAACGGCGACGAAAAGGTACAAGGGTCAAGACTGTCTTGCGATAATTGCTAATTAAACATTAATTAGCGGTAACTAGATTTCGCCGGGAGAACTCCGGCAGCGAAAGCCAAGTTTACCCGTTTGCGAAAGAGAAAATTGATTTCGCTTAATTTTCCTAGCGACCGTCGCCACCACTTTGTGACGAATCGATTTAAACACCGTCCGGCGAACGACCATCAACGATCAACGACGGGGCTATTCTAATTTCAACTATAAATCTCCTTTGAACGGATAAATGAAAAATCAACTTCCTCCGGCAAGAAATGTTCATTTCATTTTTCTGGACGATTTAATCCGACCGATGAGGATGGTTTCTCCCTCGGCCTGTCTCCATTGTGCAAACCGTGAATTGTCATTTAACTTTGCCGAGTCCTCGCGCGCTCTTTTCTTTCTTTTTTTTTCTCTACATCGGAAATCCTTCCGTCGTTTTATCCCGCCTTTCAGCGTCGAGGACCGATACTCGTGGAACGGCGAGCCTACACCTTGATCGCGTTGATTGCTCGCTGGATAAAGTGATAAATAAATTCCAGCCGTCTTCGGATATTAAAAGTCGAGTATTATGTTCGTCGGTGTTCTTTTAATACGCGTATACAGGATTATACAAAAGTGTGTTTAGCACTAGATTTAATAGAGACTTTTTATTATATTTATTATATTTAAATAGAAATTTTGATTAGACTATTCACGTATATTTTTATTTTTTCTCAGCTCTAGAATTACATAAGCAGATCTTACAGTCAGCTAATCGTAATTCAAAGAAAATTATAAAATCGATCGTTTCATTGTTTCATGTAAAATTTTTAAGGGCAGACGTACCGGTTTGAATTACAAATAGGTTGAACTATGCGATCGATATTTTTGCATCATTAATAATGCAATTCGTTCCCGGTGTTATCATTGGAGCAAATCTGTTTGGCTTAAACGTTCATTTGTCATCGATCGAATTATCGGATCACGCAGCGGTGACAGATTAATACGGTCCTATCCATCGCCTGACAAATGCGATAATGATATTCCTTACATTTATCTGCCCGAATGAATCAATCACGAATAATCATGAACGTCGATGCTCAGCTGAAAGGAGCAGAGACTTAACCGACATTAGCTACGAATATACTCGCGATACTGTTAATTTTGTTAAATTTTGATAATATACGTACAATACTAATACTAAGTTAATAATAATATTAATAATAATATTAATAATATTAGTTATGTTATATTATTAGTTCCGCTTATAAATCAATGGATTTCTTTTAAAGATTTTAAAGATTTTCATAATATACACACGTATATCAAAATGTATTCCACTTCTGTTCCACTATTGAAAAGAATAACCCACGTCTTGTTTTTAAAGCAAATGCATCACCGTCGCGATTCTTGCTTCCATTTCAGAGTAAATATTTCAGAAATGGATTTCCTGTTTCGCGAAGCAAGCGAAACACGTCAGAGGAATTTCAGATACCGTTGCATTCCCTTCGATTCGCATAAATGATTAGGAAACGCGTCTTAAATTTAAACGTCGTCATTTTTATTCGACGTCGCGTCACGTTTCGTCGACGGTCTTTTGGTATGTAAATTCGGTTCGTTAGGGCACGCATCCGCCGTGACCGCAAGCCTAAGTCGGCCGAGAGTGTTTAAACGACGCTCGCAACATCGTGTCAAACAACTATTGGACACTATATTGGTTTCCATCGGGCGCCGCCGTCGCCGCCGCCGCGTTGCCCCTTCCCGGAGGGCCGTATGCGAAATTATCGAGGGCCCTTTGAGTTTTACTATCGATTTCCATCGCAAAAGACTGCGATCGAGTGTTCTGTCACGCATGCAAAGCCGCTGATATCCGCGCGGCGGCGGCGGCGCCGGTCTTTGTGACCGTTCCCTCCCCACCCCACCCCACCCCACCCATTGACAGCTGTTATAAAGTGCTGCTTCGCTTTACGGGTAAACGTTTATTGCACGTCAAGTACCAGCGTATCAGACTTCTCTACGTGATCGAAATATCGTTGAGAAACCGCATCCGCGAGAACGATTAATCCTTCAACCTTCGCGAACCCACGGTTCTCCCTGCTTCTAGAGCAAATTTCCCGAACATCTCCGAGCTCCACGACAACGTTTAATCCAAAAACTGTCGAGATTAACGCGAAATCGGTTCAGGATGCATGTATGAATATTTACGATTTTACGATCACATTTTACAGGTTCGATTTTAAATAAATCCAGCTGCGATATTTCACTTTTCAATTTCATCGTTCTCTCAAAATTTATAGAATTCACTTTGCAATTGTTTCAAATCTTAGCGTCTATATTATTTGTTAAATGTTTATTTATATATAGATAAGTATAAAATACGATAGATAAGTATAATAATAGTTTTAAAATTAATTACTTATTCCACAAAATGTTTATTAGTTTTTCAATATGCGTCAAATTGTTAGATATAAAAAGAAAAAGATATGAAAAATCGAAAAACTGATATTAATCTAATTCCATCATAATTAATACGATTTCACCAAATCACTTTTTTCACAATTTCACAATTGTTCGTATCGAAACATAAATTACAACTGCGAGTAATTTTCATTGAAATTAAATCGAACAAATAATTCGATTTTCTGGAAATAATTTCTGGTGATTTTACACCCCGACAAGATAGACACTTCGCAGAAGATCAAAGATAAAGAACAAGTATTCTGTTCCTCGAGTTGCGCGAGTTTCGAGAGTTTCGATAGGTTCGAGACCTCGCGAAGTGTCGGATTCGAGTTTCACGGATCGGAAAGTTAGGTTACGAGCAATCTCTGGCAAAGATATTGTACAGTTGCTATTAGAGCGTAGTATTTAAAATTTCGCTTCGAAGTGAAATCCTGCAAAAACCGAGCACGTCCAACTTCGTTCGGCTGAGATTCCAGCTTCCGTGAGAAGTTGTAAAAATGATTTTCGCGAGGAAATCTACCACGGTTGTCGAGAGGGAAGCTTCACCTTACCAACGAAGCAAACGGAAGCGATCTACGATATTTTGGAGCCGATTTATGTTGTCGGAAGTCTTGGCTGTTTTTTTGCCAACGATATTTCAATATCTGACGGATATGAAGCGATCTATGGAATTTCGGCCACTTGGAATGCCCGTCGCGAGTGGCGCCCGATCGTCGGGGAGGCGGCGTGAGAAATATCGCGGGGCCGATTAGGGTCGATGGATCTTCCGCGTGGCGGAGCCACTGGCGGGACGCGCGGGGGCTATAGGCGTGAAGCCGGCCGCTAAGCTCGAACAACGTCCACTTTGTGAATATCAATGCGACCAAGAGTATACAGTAGGTGGGCCACTTTTGCGGAAGTACAGCCTGCCAGGTAACCACCTATTGGATCCTAGTTCGTGTCACCGAGGCTGTAACTAGGAGAGGCGGTCTTTGTGATTGACGCCCTGCGGTTTAATACTCACACGCGTCCGCGTCAATTAAAGTTTAGAGGGTGTCGGACCCGGGCAGCCAATAACACGACGCGCGGAGCACGGGGGCCGGGTGGAATGGACCGGCGCCGAATAAAGGAAGCCCCTTTTGCCCGGTCGCGTAGGAGATTAATTGAACATGAGTCCGCGATAATCACAGAGGGATATCATTACGAGAACTCGTATGAATATCATCTTGCAGGTCGAACGGGGACCAGTCATTACATCGCGAGCTCCAGTTCGAATGGAAGCAGTTTCCCGTGGATACGCGATATTCCGGTCCGGAATTTTAATAATTTCGCAGCGCTGTTCATCGATTCACCACAATTTCAAAAATGCGTCTAGAGAAAATAGTTGATGCATTGTTTTAACTAATAGATTCTTCACAATTGAAATAATACAGTATGTTTCGAATAGGATACGATATTTCAGGAAATAAGCTATTAATATAATAATATAATAATATAAACTATAAAAGGGAATACTTTTAAAATAATAAATAACAAAAAGAATACTTTTTACAATTCTTGAAATAAAAACCACTTTCAGTTTTGTTTCAAACAATTTTCAGATTGCCAAAGTAATTATATCCTACGCTATTATTCACATTAAATTAAATAAATAGAATATTCCAAAGTGCGTCAGAAATATTTTCAGGAACAAAATATCCTCTTTTTAAAAGTCCATTGTATCGAAGGAATAAAATATTCTATTCCGAAAAATACGCGCCCGATCTAAAATAAAGCAATTTGAAATACCATTTGACCCATCTTTGCGTTCAACAGGTATCCGTGGAAATTGTTTCCATAACCGTCGTATCTATTTTCGCGGAACACGAACGTCCGTAGCCGATCGCAGGAGGCAGACACGTATCCACCTTTCGAATAATTATAAAACTGACATTTCCGCGGAAGAACGTCGTGCTCGCGTCAAATTATCGCTGGAAAAAGGATATTATCGCTGGAAAAAGGATATTATTGCTGGAAGGTGGATTTATTTGTGGAAGGTGGAACGATCCCGGCTGCGCGAAAACGATCATTTCTGCTGGGCAAATGTTGCGGAAACGTTGCCTTTGCGTCATTGAATGCCGCGTGGCCGCGCGAGTTAAACGCACTGTCGAAGGAGCCCTTGGCCCGCTAATGCAGTCGCGAGTAAATAAATTACATCTTCCAATAAATTTCACGCGCCGGCGCAATTAATTACGGCGCCGGGGCGACGGTGCCCCCCGCGCAATTTACGATCACGGCCCGAACATATTGTAATTGCGCGTCGCCTAACTGCGCGCGGAGAGGCTTGCCAAAATTTCTCCCGGAACGAGTGCAAGTCGAACGCGATCGCGCCTGGCCCACCTCCGCGGGGCTCCATCGAAAATTTAAAGGCCGGAGCTTTAATGAAAGAATTACGGCTGCGAACGAACGGGTGCAGCTCTTAACCCTTTGACGTATCGTTTCCTTCACTACTTTTAGTCACGTTACTGCGATTAGGAATTCTTCAATTGGTGTAATTTCTTAAGAGAGATGGGACGTTGATGTTTATTCTGTGATTTAATTTAGTTGAATGTTTAAATATTAATGACAGGGGATTAGAATTTTTTTACTGTGGCGATTACTTCGAACACTCGCCAACAGGTGGATCCCTTTCCGGAAAAATACCTAAGACCGTCCCTGTTTCGATTTATACGCCGAAACCGTCGTTTTCGCCGTATCTAAGGCAATATTCGCTAGAAAGCTTTACTGACGAGTCCACTAGCGGCTCATCGTGATTAATAATTATCTACAAAGTCGACTGATGATTTCCAAAAGTTCTAATATGGTTTATAGTATATTATTTATATAGTTATATTATAGTATATTATTTAATATATAGTATATTAATTACCATATTGAATATATGGTATATATGGTTTATATTTGCGAATGCTCGAATGCCGCTCGTTTGTCCACATCTCCGTCAATTCGAAACACCGACTCCGATCGAACGGGAATAAAAATCGGCAAGATAATTACGAGCGAACATCGAAAAGAATTCGGCGAAAACGGAGATCGTCGTAGTTTAAATGCGGCATCGAAATAATTGGGGGGAAAAAAGCCTCGATACGCCGGCGGGCCGTATCGCGGATTCATGGGAGCCGAAAGTTTCAGACAGTTTTTCAATTTTTTCTCCCCCGGTCGGCGCGAGTTATCGCGTACATCAATGACTCCTCCACGCCGCGTAGATCTCCTTCAACCTGGTCGAACGCTTCGAAAACGCGGAGCGGGCGGCGGCGGACGGACGAAGGAAAAAACAACCGCGCGCCGCTCGAATGAAATACTCGAAAGAAACGGGGCGAAGCAATTTAAAAAGTTCTTTCAGCTCGTTTAACTTCCCTCCAGTTTCCAATTTATCGCGGCCCGTAATTCTATTTCGCCGGATGATGAAGCGGCTCCGCGCGCGCGCGTATTCCACGAATCGCGCGCGCGCGCCTCGCCTCGATGACAAACGCTACTTTCGCGATTATTATGCCGGTTACACGCGTGACGTCGCTCTGTTTAGGTTCGACGGGAACCGAACGCCGACGCCCTTGAAAACGGAAGCCGAGAAGGGAACGTTTTCGCGGAATAGTGTTGTCACGTTTGTTAGACCTTTTCCAAGGTATAAATGACCTGTCGCGCCTAATCGACGCGGCTCGCGCTGTTGTGAACGCGACCATAAACTCCGGTCGCAATTCCCGCTCGTAAGATAGGGCTTGCGCTGATTCTGCGCCGGCTAAATCACGTTAAGCGGCGTCCCCGGAACCTGAAAGGAACGTGATTTTTAGCAACATTTTCGGCCGGAATTAATTTGACAGCTCTTTCTCAGCCGGTCTCTTCCCGTGGTTTTATTTAACCTGTTCGCTGTTTCAGTGTCTCTAAAAATTGTGTGACCTACTGTAATTGTATTTGATATTTCTGATTTTCTTCAGGATTTGTTTAAATGTCATACTTTCATAAAATAGGTAATTTAAAAAAGAATGCCGAATTTTATATATGAATTGAGAATCGTAAAACAAATTTTTCTGTTCCTAGACTTTGATTAATAGAAAAATTCAATTTAATTTCGACTTAGAAAAAATTAATAATATTCATATTTATTAAATCTAACATTCAATATTTATCACGAATCTGACTCGTTACTACACCGTAAGGGGTTAATCTGAAAAATCCTTATTCAAATCAGATTTTAACAATAACGTGCACGTTTTCAACCACGTATTCGCGATAGGGTGCATAGATCACCGGCAGCATTAGGAGTGAAATTGACGCGCGTCACCACTCGGAGGTTAAGAGCCGGCTAAATTCGTCATGCAGGTTTGCAATGATCGAGGAGGCGTGAACGATGTTCGGAAAATATTTTCACGAAACTCCGCGGAAGCGGACGCGTCGCGGTGACGCGCGGCGCTGAAGACGATCGTTGAATAAGACATATCTCGGAACTTAGCAATTTTCATAGGGAGCCGCGAGGATTTAGATTTCGATATCTTGTCCGCGGAGAAGGAGGAACTGATGTACGTTGAACTTTTCGCGAATGCCTATTTCATGCGACACGCGCGAAATATGCCTCGCGTATGCGCGGCCTCATGAAAGATTTATGGTCCGGAAAACGCGGCGGCGGCGAGACGTTCGTCTTCGGGAATCAATTTTGAAGGGCTTCGACGCGTCCTGCGAGACTTCTATTAAACCCGGCGGGAGTGCCGACCGACGACTGCGTTTTCCTTCCGATTGGCCAAACACCAAATAATGTACACTGCGCGACAAAACGATGAGAAATCCCAAAATTGTTCGTGGGGTCTTTTAAAAAGTTTCCAATTACATTTCGATATCGCCCCATTAATTTCGATATTTTCGTAATGCTTGCATCGTTTTTGTAAATTTAAAATAATTTTTCTCTCGGTTCTATTTAATCCGATACCACGAACTATTTTGAAAAATCTAAGCTAATATTTTTAAATATCTTAATCTTCATTATTCACTGCTTATTATTGAAAAATAAACTATTTGTTCTGTCATTTTCACATAAATAGACATGTGGGATCGTTTTTTGGACAGGGAGCAGAGGATTAATCGACGCCGTAATTAACCAAAACACATAACAATTTATTCTATGAAACAATACAAAAAATCTCCGCGAGATCTACTCACGTCTTGCTACCTCAACCTCCGATGAGCCACTGCCCCGCGCCTCTCTCGGGCACCGTGGCGCCCCCCACCCGGGGCCCATTCCCACAGATACAATTCTTGGAAAACCGCGTAAACAGTGATCGGTGTTTCGTGTACTAATGAAACGAGGCTACTGTTTATACAGCTACACGCGAAACCTTTCTATGCATTATTGGTTCTGAGAAACACGAAAAATTCTGGGATGTCCTATCGTTTTGTCGCGCAGCGTATACAGCGCGCGCGACGCTGCGTTGCCACCGTATCGGGCAATAATTCCCGGTCCAAGTATTTGCATAATGTAGCGACGTTACCGGCTACAGGTCCATTTCAATTCGACACTCGTGTTTCGAATACATTTGTCAGCTGCCGCTTCCGAGAGAGACAAAGAGAGAGAGAGAGAGAGAGAGAGATATGCTCGACGGTCGTTTCAGCGCCGGGGGGAACGCTCGTAAAATTTCGAACGTCCAGTGAAATATTTATGAAATTCCGCTCAGTAACCTTTCGAATGTTTCATTCTTTCTTCCCTTTTTACGCTTCCGGAAGACGTTACTTCCTCCGACATGTTCGATGGATTAACGGTTCGCTTGGAGCGTTTCGGTTTGGGCTAATTTTGCCGTCGTTTCGACCCTTCCCTGAACCTCGTACCAATGTGACACTAATTTCATCTAGTAATTTCATCACTAATCAGAATATAGAAAAAGTGATGTGCTTTATAAAATCGTTTTATTAGCTCTGAACAATTCTATAAATTTATGTTAAAACTCGTTCCACCTCATCGTCTTACTTTAAGGTTTTTCTTCTTGAACAAGGAAGTCGTGATAATTAATTATAAAGAATATTAATTATTTAATATTCTACCTTATTCATTTTTTACGACTGTACCAGTTTGATATTAAAGGATAGATTATGCTGCAGAAATGAGAGATGGCTGAGGGTGAAGCAGAATTTAGAGATAAATATAGAATTTAGAAGATGTAGAAAAAGAACTCTGCTTTTGACAAACTGCAATAAACATGCAATGACACTTGTTTATTTGTTAGATTTCTGTTGATGAAGCGTTTAATTTATTAACACGAACCTGATCATCGTTTTAGTCTGCCTTCTCCCTTTTAATACTCGATTTTTATGAATCGAGACGAATTGAGACGAATTGAGACGAATGCCACCACGTTTGCAAATCGATCCTCCGCTAGTCTTAGAACAAACCAACCTTTCACTCCGGTACACGCACCGCCAGTCTCGCGCCTATTTACCGGCGTAATAACTTTCGAGGGTGTAGAGCCTAATCCTTAATACACTACGTAATTCGCGCGATAGAGTCAAGACTTTGTCCGCGAGATAATAGGAAAGTTTTCCTCTGCCGGCTCCGCGAGACGGGGCGAGGATATTTAGTGCTCATAAATCTCCTAGATCGTTTCATTCTATCCCTAGCTGGCACGTGCCTACTGACTTTTATCGGCGGACGGGGGAATGGTTTACGAGGACGAAACTATGCGGGATTTTTAATCGTCCTCTCCTAACTCAGATTTGTATCCCCATTAAACCATCGCGATTAAATCGCCGACCCATCCCCTCCCCTCTCTCCCTCCACCGAAGAAGGATTCGCGAGGGCGTTTATCTCTATTCCGCGCGACGCTGGCGTTTCCCAAGGAAAACGTTGCGTTTCCGAGAGAAACTCCCCCCAAACCAGCACGGTACGGAATTATTCAAGGCGTTTCGAATGCGCTGCTTCGGGGATTCTGTCACTCTACGCGCTTCTACCCGGCAACTACCGAATTAGGAAAGTCGATCCGCGTCGCTGTCGCGTGCTACGATTATTAACAATAGCTTTACGAAGATTTCTTGCACAATCGAAGAATGATCGGAGTGCTTGATGCTAGGTTTGCAGAGATTTATTATGTACTTATCTCTCGCCAACGTACCCGTCGATTAGACACATGTTAAAAAGAGATAAATATTTTGCAGAATAAGTAATTAATTTTTTAAGAAACATCGTCGTACAGGTGTATTGATTTGAAAATGTCTACATCAAAATGATACGGCATTTTATAAATCCTTCGGTGACATATTTTACATTCATTCTTTTTCAGATGTTGTTATACAAAATAAACGTAAAAACATCTTATTTTTAATTTCTAAAGAAATATCGTCGCGTCTGAATTGATCTAGACACGATCAGTTGCAAAGGCATCGTACGAGTTACAATTGATTAGGTAGAACACGATGACGTAATAATACGTTATCGATAACTTGCATACTGTACATTAATACCTTGGCATAACTCGCGCAGAGGGCCACGAAACAATAAGCTCGATGAAATAATAAGCCGTCGAGCTCGGAGTTGTACGCGAAAGTTGTTCGAGGGAAGCGGCTCGGGATTCTTACGCCCGGTGGTGACTGGCACACTCGTTATCGATTCGCTGATAGTTGCGAGCCGCAAAATGCTCCCTAACGGCGGGGACAGGACACGAGCGACAAAGGAGAAACTCCTCGGGGCGATTCGTCAGTCTCTTGCGAGGCTCGGTAGGTGCGATCGCCCTCGAAGCTCGAACAAAGTCAGGGCCGGGAGTGTGAACGTTTTACGAAACCGGTAAGGGGCGAGCAAAATTGCTAGTGATTAGATTTAATAAGCTCGCCGGAAGTCCCGCGACGCCGCCGCGGACCAATTTGCCGCGACACCGCACCCTGGCGTCTACCGAATCGCCTATCGTCGAACTGAGGACTCCGTTCGCTCATCATTCGCGATTTATTTCCTCTGCCAACGAAGAGCCAAGGTAACATACGAAATAAAGCTGCAGCGAATATACCATATTCCGTTTAACCCTTTGCACTCCTGTTCTTTTTATGCTGCGACGATTAGCACTTATTTAATAATTTTTCTAGTGGGACCAGATCATTTTTATCTTTTGTATTGTCTTTTCACCTTTGTTTCTATATTTTGTTAACAGCAGAATTTATTTTTACTTCGACGTAGAAAAAATTAATAATATTCATACTCGCTAGAGCTTGCATTAAATCTTCGCCACGAGTCTGACTGGTTATTGTAGAGCAAAGGGTTAATTCTCAACGACCTTTCCTACCCCGCGCGTAATATTTTTGTTCGCAATTCCAATAGCATTGTTACTCAACGAAAACGAAAGCTTGACAGGCTATTAAAGTCCTGCGGAACTCGCAGCGTCTCTCCCGCGCCTTCGTCACCGTATTATTTTGTTCACGGTACCCGGGAATTACATTTACAGGAAGTCACGATTCACCAATTCCCTGATAATTATCTTAAAACTCCGACAGTTCGGTGAACGGGCGGTAGAAACTCGCGAAGTTCGTGATAATTAAATTTAATAAGTCTAGAGAGGAAGTTCCGCGAGAGGGAGGGGGTGAGATGTAACGCACACGGCACGATCTTCGAGCGAAATTTCGGCAAAGTCTTCTTATTGTAATTGCGCCGGTAATAATCCCGGCGCGCTACAATTTGCGGGATAATGATTTTTAAACAGAAATCAGCGGTTACGTTCCCCTTTACAGTCGAGAATTATATAAACCAACGGCGGGCGGAACTGCTTTATGCAAATGCAGAGTTTCGTTCGTCATTTTCTGTGAATCGGGAAATCTTTCGCCAAATTAATAGATTTTTTAGTGTAGGAATAAAAATGCCACCGCTTTCGTTAATTTAAATATATATATTAGAATAATATATGTACTAGATTATAATATGTATATTACAGTAATATATGTACTAGATTATATATAATATGTATATTACAGTAATATATGTACTAGATTATATATAATATGTATATTACAGTATTATATGTACTAGACTATAATATGTATATTACAGTAATATATGTACTAGATTATAATATGTATATTACAGTAATACACAACGTTGTATAATAGAGCTGGAAGCTGAATAAAGCGCACATTGATGGCATACCATTTTTCAGTGACAGCTCTCGTATTTCGCGCGCGAAGTGACTTACAAGGATTTTCGTTTCGTTGGCTGTGCCGCGCGAATGTTTTTCGCGGCCGTCGTTTTTTCCTTTACCATTCCCGCGCGTCACTCGTTCATACTAAGCCCAGCCTCGTCTTCCCCGTTCCCGACGTTCACCGCCGCCACTCCGTTTTTGCCCTACGAGCGCAGGCGAATTATTGTGCGCCGCGAGACAAAACAGTAGCTTGTGGGAAACTTTTTCGCGCGCTGGCCCTGCGAGCTCGGTTCACGCGACCGAGCTAAACAGGCTAACAAATTTCAGGGTCCGTTCGAACCGATTGCGATTGAATTCGCCAATTACTTACGGGTCGCGGTTTTAGAAGCGAAAAATCCACGAAATTAATCATTTTAAAACCGGCTCGGCGGAATTGATGGCACCGACGGCGAATGTTGTGGATAGTTGTGGGTTCAATCACGGACTCATTGGTATCCTGCTGACTGATAGCTCGTTAACATGAAATCGGAGTATCGTGCAGGTGTATCCGTGGTCTCTGCTCTCTCTCTCTCTCTCTCTCTCTTTCAAATGAGTCTATGCCAGATCGAAACGTTACGGCGGACTAACAATCATCCGAACCATCTCGACTATCACCGCTAATAACTAACGATAACTGGCAACGCGTTGCTCCTACGGATATCCATTTCGATTTGCACGCTACCGATTATATACCATTACTATTCTCGGTCCAATTGCTTCATTGGTGTCCTGTTCTGTGATTCGTTTCGTGGTCGGAGTCGCGAGAGTTCATTCGTATGTAAATATTAACGCTTCGCCGTCCGCGCGTCTCATAGAAATTGCTTGCAGCCCTAATTCAGATTACTTCGCTTGTCGCCGGCTGTTCTTAACCCTTTGGCTACTGTGACTGTCTGTAAAGCCATAATAAAGCCACCTAACAATTTTATCCATAATTATTCCGATAAATCTTGCTGTTGTTTAATCAGGATTTTTGCGCGATAATTAATGCTATGTTTAATTAATTATATTAATGCTATGTATTTGCATTATCTATTTCAATCGACGACACCCAGGGCGGTATAGAATACTGCAAAAACATGGCATATCGCCTAAAAAATTTCAATGACACAGTTTCTGTGTAAAATCGCCGGTCGTCGAAGTGTTAACGCTTGAAACGGCTTCGAGCGCAAAGGGTTAAAAATGCAGCGGCGAGCGTCCGGCTGGTTTTACGATCGTTTGTTCACCTGGATCCCGTCGAGCCGTATAAACGGCACGCTCGGTCAGCTTAGAACGAATGGACAAACAATTTAATCAGCCAGCCACGGAAGTATACAGCCCTAGCAGGTGCAACGATGAACTTTGCTCGGTCGTCACCTTTGCTGAGACGTCATTTCCAGTGGTCTCTCTCTCCCTCCCTCTCTCTCTCTCTCTCTCTCTCTCTCTCTCTGGCGAAAGTTCTAACCGAGTCCCTGCATCCCCGGGTAACTTCTATTCTCAAGTTTCCACTCGTTCTCCCCCTTGAAGGGATTGGAAATTCGACAGCGGAGGAGGAGGAGGAGGAGGAGGATGAGGGGAGGGGGAGGAGGGCGAAAAAAAGAGAGAAACGCGGCGAGAGAACGCCGAGGGCGCTTTGTTGTCTGCATGTCCGGCCGAGGGTAGGGAACGAAACGAGTTTGAACCCCGAACTTTCTTGGCTTCCATTAGCCCCCCCCCCCCCCCCCCCCCCCCGAACCCCACCTGTTCTCCTTTGTACACACCCTACACGCACGCTTTCCACTGTCAACCCTCTCCGTCGCCGCCACTCCAAGCGGGGGTTAGCGAAATCATGATTTCTGTTTGAAAAGCATCCTTTGTCTAGCGAGAGAGGGGGGGAGCCTTTCCTGCGGATTTGCTTAATTTCGATGGCGAACCTGCCGCAAAATAATTCGACGTTCCGCGAGCACCTTCGCGGACGAAGCTAAAATTATTTTTTTGTCTTATAGTATTTTCATTTTGAGCGACGAGGTGTATTTTATATATATACCAAATTAATTCTCGCGATTCATATTTAACATAGTGCCATATTTAACAATTTTTCTAAAATTAAACATTGTTGCTACAAAAATTATTTTAAAGAGTGAAAGAACGATATTAGTGGTGCTCGAGAGTCACCATCCAAGTGCAAAGGGTTAAATCTGTGACATCGTTCGAAATATTATATTTATGTTCAGGACGTATGAAAATTACATGGCGCCGACCATCGTAGCACGATTCTAAAGCTTTGCATCGACGGAGATTTGCTGGAAAATGGACTGCAGATGGTCCTCGATAACCTTGAAAATCGAGGTCAAAGGGTGGAATATTTTTATTGGGGCTTATAGCGTACACCAAGAATGGAACGAAAATTTCAAAGGGCTTTCGGTCAACCTTTTACATAGAAAACGATGTTAAAAAGACGTAAAAGCTGCACAGAGTGACCCAAAAGTAACTGCCGAAATTTTATAGGTAATATTCGACAGTAGATAGAGATTTTATAGTTAATACTTAACACTAAATAAAAATTCCATATTTAATACTTAACTCTAAATAAAAATACCATACTTAATGCTTGACGCTAAATAGAAATTTCATATTCAACACTTAACATTCTCTATACGTAAACGAATTTATATTTGAAATTTACAATTAATCCGGATCCTTGACATTCTGAAGCTATAACAAATTTTAATCAATTGTTCTCCATTCAAAGCCATCGTTGCATTTCTCAATAAAGATCTCATCCATTTCGCGTGCGAATTCATTGCACGTTAATCGATGAATAATACGAGAATTAGTTTCTCGAAAAGAATATCCTGACAAAAGAAACCAAAAAAGGAATGGTAAGACCGAAGAACGAACAATGGTTAAAAATTCGTATTCAGCTTTCGTCGAGCACATTTTAATATACCATTCTACGAATTTCATTGCAGCGTTCGAGAGAACCAATCAAATTATCTCCGACGCGGTGTTAAACTATAGCGAAATTCAAGAGCTGATCTGATAACTGCGATGAAAATCAAATGCACTAATCATGGCGATATTCGATTCTGGGTATAGCAAGAGTTCAACGTCTTGCGTTGGTTCGGTTAACCCTTTCACTACGATTCCTTTCTTAATATTTCTCTTGATAAGATCAAACGAATCTTATTTTTTTTATTGTCATTATGTACTTTCGTTTTTAGACTTTGATAGCGGAAAAAATAAATTTAATTCCGTTCTAAATTAAATTAATAATATTCGGGTGTTTAGTAGATATTTCATGGAATTTGTATCGCGAGGCCGACTCGTTATTATAGCGCAAAGGGTTAACGAGAGAACTTTCGCCAGGCGGGCTCGGTAATTATCGATTCGATCAAAGCTGGCCTGATCGTGAGCTAACGAAAAGCAAAACCGGGAGAAAAGGGAGGGAGAGTGAGAGAGGGAGGGAAGGAGAGGAGGGTGGTGGGAGCCCGAATTAGAATTTTCGAAAGAAAACTCGGAGGCGTCGCGAAATACGTTCGGCGATAAAGAAATATCTTAACAGAAAGGTAAATCCGGTGCTCTCTGCGCGGAATGAAAGTTTTAATTGGCGGGCCAATTATCCGAGCAGAGAGCGGCTGCTGGGAGCGCGTCAAAGCTACACAGACGCGTTTTTCTTTATTCTATCCTCGACGCGGGGATAAAGTTTTCTTCGCGCCCCCGGTTGTTCTCGGCGGCCGGTTCGCGAAGCCTCGTGTTTTTCCTTGGGACGCCGACGCCCGGCAGGAGTACGATTTTCATCTCGCAACGATAGCTCTCTGGCTACCCAGAGACAATTACAGAGTCCGAACTTATTAACGACACGGTCCTCGGTCGGCTGTAATTAATCGACTGCGATGGCCGGGCGAAATTTCGCAATGCGCCAACCGGGATGCCGCGGTTTGTATTATACGCGAACGTGCTTTCCGGCTCCTTGGATTTCTTGAATTCAATTTTAAAATGTGCAAATATATGAAAGCTTCATGTGCGCGCCGCTAGGGGTCGGACGCGTGAGAAACGGCGCCACTGGCGCGGAAGAACTTGGAAAAGTAATTTCTAACCTCCACTGTGCGATACGAAAACTGAGGAAAGCAGGAACGTTAAATTGGCGATTCTCTAATTTTAGGTTAGTATATAAGTTGTAAATAGGGTTAGAGGAAAAGGGAAAAATCGTATAAAAAGAATTTAATAAGCTCTAATTTTAGACGAATCCATTGGCGTTTCCTTAATCCCACATCCAAGAAGAAAAAGAATCGAAAACATATTATATATATATATTTTTCCTTTATTCTGTCAATAAATTACAGATACCATACTATAGTGTTTCCACCACCGTGTTTCACTGCGACTCTTAAATTATTAAGGCTCGAAGCTTCCCCCGCTTTTCGTCCACTCGAAACGCCTTGAGAATTCACTAAATAAACAATTATATTATTAGTAAATAAACAAAGGTTTCAATCTAAAATCGCCTACGCTCGCTACTCAAATAATTCTCAAATAATTACCATAAATGATAAAAGTGATACTAATTAAGACACGTTCGGCTAAACAAAGCCGTCGACAATTCTATTTATTCGTAAATGTTGAAGCATCGTGCGGGAACATATTGGCAACAGATTCCTTCGAAAATTGAATGCCGCCGCGCGTACCGATCCACGTGGAATTCTTTTAATCGGCTTGATGGTATTAATCGTTAATTCCATTTGCGGCGTCGACCCCCCCGGCGCGACGCGGGACCGATGAAGCTACCAGAGGAGGTTACTTTTTCGAATTTATTAATTTATCGTATCAACCGTTCGTATCCAATTCCCGCGGCCTTGTTGCGCGGCCCCCGCCCGTATCGACCGCGCGCGCGCGCGCGCGGATCATCTCCGCGGATTAAAAACCGCCGCGGCTATTTCCGCGATTCGTCGCGTCGCGGTATTAATTCTTAAAATAACAAGCGCGATATAATATTCGGCTCGAAAGTTCGCGTGTCCGATAGGGATTCTATGCTTGACGGGAAACCGACGTTCGCGATTGTCAGTCGATGACGGTGACGCGCGTTGCAGGTTGAAATGAAACTCGTTCATTTTACATGCGGTGAGCACGTGTCTTCGTGACGGTTCGCCATTTTGCAGCGAATCGCCGGTACAAAGCTATGATTTCTTAACCATTTTACCGATCATTCGGTTATAAACATTTTTGTTACTGCACAGTAAACTAATCTATTAATAATTTTATACTTTCATTAATATTATATTTTATTATATTATATTTATTTTATTTCCATTTCATCTAGTCACTCACTTACAATTTTGTTTGGAATTATTATTTCGATATTATTAGTTTCACAATTATTACGAACTACATCTACGATAGAATTATTAAAATATTAAATATTCTGTTAAATATTCTAAATGGACTGTGCGGATCTTTATACAAAATAAATATTGTACAAGTCAAGAAACATTAGTTTCGCGAAAATATCTCGCACCTTTTAATAGCTTTCAAGATTTTTAAAAAATATAAAAACATAAATGTATAAAATCCGCAGTTTATTTAATATTTTTTATATTTTTCCAATGGCAAATATTAACGATGTTTCGCGTAATATTAGCTTTCTTTTTACCATGAAACCTGCAACCGAATTATCAGTTATGCGTATCAGAAGTTGAAAATTGATAAATTTATATTGCAAATGATTTGACGAACGAAAGAATCGACTTCGCGCGTCAAAAATCCAGCCCCGCTGTTTATTAACAAATCCAGTAGTTTTATTGTATTTTTATAGAAATTGGTACCTTGGTTTACCTTGTTAAACTCGCGTGTATAATTAAACTGCTGATAGAGTATTACCTGCGCGCGCGGGCAACGCAAACGCGTTATATTCGAATGGTATTACAGAAAGCAATTACCTGTAAATTCGCGTACTATAGTATTACAAACGTAATTGCGTTGCATTATGCCCGGTAAATTCTAGATGCGCGCGAGCGAACGGTGAAAAGTCGATTTCGTTAAAAAAAATATTAGTTCCGCGACTCGAGTCCCCGAGAATCCTAGTTCGTTTTCCATTTGCTAATGTAGTAAGCGGAAATTGTAAGGTAATCCGGCGTTACGATAATTTTTTTCGTTAGGATTAAATTCCTTAATTAATTGAATTTTCTGCGCTCAGAGTTAATATTATCAGAGTTCCGTCGGATTACGTCTCAGTTTCATTAGAAGATTGCAGATTTTATGCTCCCGCTGCGAAAACGCGTAAGACAAACGTAAAACAAAGTCGTTTGTCATTAGTATTGTGATAACTTGATTTGTCCATGGAAGAAACCTTTGTTACACTCAGAAAAGTAATAATGTAATGACACGAGAAGGAATAGAATACAAGAAAATTGAAACTAAAAATGAAACTGAAGGAAAAATAGATGAAAAGTAAGATTATATTTGATCAAAGTCGCTAATGACAATGAACGTATTGGTCCGCGGCATTATTTAACACTATCCGGTGTCGCGGCACAAAGCGGCACAGGAGTTTAACCAAAGAGAACGCGAATGGGCAATTAAGGGTCACTCGAGCAGCCGGATCGAGCAGCCGGATGATGAAAAGGCTGGGTGAAAGAGTAACGTGTAGTAGATCGATGATTGACGTTTCGATATGACACGCGCGCGTGGCCGGTGCCATTGACGGCCGGTCAACCGTTGACGGGATCAGGAATCGGGAAGCACAAAAGGGGTTGACCCCGGACGAAGAAGCGATGCAAACCCACCCGGCCGAGGTGTAGGGAACGGTGCAAAAGGGCGAGAGCCGCGGGGGAGGGGCGAGAGAACCTAGGAGGATCAGGCCGACTGGTCCGGTCGTTTATCTCGGCTCATAAACGCACGATTTCACGGGCAATTTCGCAAATTGGAAACCCGACCGCGATCAACCGATTTCAAAATTCTCCGGCCACCCCTTCACCCCTTCACCACCGTCACACCCACCCCCGTTTTATTCGAATCCTCGTGATTTTTACCTTTCCTCTGACTTTTTCTCGCGTAATCGTCCCAAGTAGCCAGGGATCTGAAAAATGAACCCACCGGGATCGTTTTAATTGTAATCAATCTGAGATAATTATTCGAGCGAATCCTTTTTGGGGAACATTTTATTCAAATAGTATAATATTCATTCTTTATTCGAAAAAAATATTCTATATACTTATTCGAATAATTGATCATTTTTTATTCGAAATAATTATTTAATTTTTCAATTTTTATTCCAAAAAATTACTCTTTTTACTTATCCGAATAATTTTTCTCTTTTTTTGGTCGCATAGATTATTCGAACAGAGATTGTGAAATTATTCGAACGATCATGTCAATAATTGTGGACCTTTTTAATATTTTAGGAAAGTAACCTACAATACCGATTTAGGTCGACGATTTAGCGAATCGGAACGCACGGTCCATCGCGAGAGTATCGTTTCGAAAGTTTCGCAGCGTTATGGACGAACGATTCTCGCGCTGGGGGCGTCGTAAGAAAGTCCGAAAGTCGACGGGCTGGCTCATCGTGGACGGCCGGCACCGTCGCGACCGAGTTTACAAACGGGATGAGTCGAAAAAGTGGGATTACCTTAAAAGGCGCAACCCCCGGGAAACTTTAGCCGGCGTCGTGCTCGGAACATTTAATCTTCCCGCTGGAACAAAGTATCGCGCGACGTTGGATTAGATGCACGCGCGAATTTCATTTTTCATCGGGCCGGCCGATTCGACGCCGCCCGCGCCACCGAAGGAATACACTCGATGTTAATGGCCGTATTAATATTAACTGTTTGCGCACGCTGCGCCGGAAATGTAATCTCGCTACCTTCCATCTCCCTCCATCTCTCTCTTTCTCTCTATTTCTCTCTTTCTCCAGCTTTCACTCTTAATGTCTCTTTTTATCTCTTCCTCTCTTACACTCTTGTGCTGGTCTGTAGTTGAAAATTATTTGCGGAATAAATTGCGACAAAACAGCCTTGGCTTTTATTCTCAACTTTGTACTTCGTGTAAAAGAATACTTCCGGCTTCGTGTCCCGAATCAAATTGCATCCTGACAGCGCTTGCGATAATGCTGCAAATCGTTGGTCATTATTTTGAATAAATATTTATTTAAAATATTTATTCGAATTAATTCTTTTTCGTCGAATGTCTTATTCGAACGACAATTTTTTATTATATAAAAATATACTAATCCATTCAGAATTAATTAAATTTCAATCATTTAATATTATAGGAGTACTTATAAATATCTTCATATTTCATCATTTTTTATTAAGATAAATTATTTTCCATATTAATCTTAATCCGAGTAAATTCTTGATCCAATCAATTTTTCTTCGCGTAAAATCTGTTACGATTAAACGCATAATTAAAGTGAAAGCCTCAGACTATCTTCATTGTTGCTTTAACACTGTTCAACTTTAACAGAATTGTAAACTTTGTAAATAGTCGAAAGGCAGAATTTTTTGATGCAACGCATCGATGTTTTCATTATATTGCCGAGATCGCTTCTGTAGGGGTACTATCGCTTTCGTCTGTTCAATAGTATGCGGCAGGAATGTCTGCTATGCCGGCGATTTTAATTACCCTCTAACTTGCAGCGAACTTGTACATTAAAAAGGTATTAGCGGGACGCGATACATTAACGAGATATTAGCCGTGGGTAAAGAGCGCGGAGTCTAGATGAAGTACCGGCGAGTCTGGCCGGCAACTTTTACTCGTTATACAGGGTGTGCCAAAATTATTCATATTCTGTGAAGCGATGGGTTCCTGATGCCATTTCGAGTAACCTTTTCCTTTGCTGAAATGCAATCCGCGGCTTTGTTAACGAGTTACTAATGAAAAAACAGTGACCAATCAGAGGCGATTGGCTCTGCCAATCTCAGCCAATCAGTTGGCGCGAGGCGGCCGGAACAGCGAGCTAGCGAGACCCAGTTCCGCTCATTGGCTCGGCTGCTACGCGCTAGTAGAGCTCGCGTTTCATTGGTCACTGTTCTTTTTTAATAATTCGTTAATGATGCCTCGGAGAAAATTTTTGTAAAGGAGAAAGTTACTCTAAATTACCACAGAAAGCATTCATTTCCCAGAAAAGCCATAATTTTTGGGCCATAATTTTAAATATTAATTATATATATTTTCGAATATATATATATATTCAAAACATATTGTTCAAAGTTTGCATGTATTATTACATGTATTACATGTATTTACGCGAGGCTTGAATAATCCTACCTCTTTCTCCAAATTCTCCATTTTCGTTCACAAACTGAAAGACAAGTGGAGATAATTTATTGTCTATACAATCAACACGTATTTCAAAATGAAGAATAGTCATCACAAAACAGCCATGGTTCTCGCACCGACCTATTATTTCCAAGCTGAATTAATTCAGACGAAAATTCAGCTTGCTTCGAAAAGGTTCACGACTACGAACACATTATCCCGCAGAACAAACAGAATATTAATATAATTGACACGTACGACGCATACTCGAGAAATATTTCAATAGGGAAATTATTCGAATGTCCCCCTTATTCTAAAGTCCCGTACACCGCTTTTTCATTATGCATACGCACAACGTATCGTACGGAGTGTTGTATTTAAAATTTTCGTTGCACAAAATGTCTATTGTTAGCAGTCGCCGGCTATATTACTTGCTCCGTCTCTCTCCCTCTTCCCGTCACATTCCATTCGTACGAAGTATAGCGCTGTTAAAGCATACTTCTCAGCGACGTATTGTTATTAATATTTCGCTCGCAACTATACTGCGAATTTTCATACATCTATCATCGCGTGAACAGATTTTCGAAATGTAGAAAAGGGTTAACATAACCTAGCTGCATTTTTACTTTTTTTCCGTAACGAGTAATTGTTTAATTGGCGAAAAAAAAATTTTCTACAATTGGCAGTTTTGTAAAATAACAGATTAAAAAATGGGAATTCGCCCAAGGATCTTCGATCGATTTATAACGATTCCTGTTAGAAGTTGCAATGCAATTAATAAATATTGCTAACAAATTAATAATTATTTAGAAGTTT
Organism: Augochlora pura; assembly: GCF_028453695.1. NCBI lineage: Eukaryota > Metazoa > Arthropoda > Insecta > Hymenoptera > Halictidae > Augochlora > Augochlora pura. The sequence continues at coordinate 40,664,101 of NC_135778.1, forward strand.
GATTTCTCGCCGATTTCATTGGTCTTCCAATAGAGCAACGCCCCCGGCGCGCTCCGCCGAAATTAATGAAATTTTCGAAATGAAAATTTCGACTTTTTTACAATTCATATTTCCAGTACGTGCCAGACAAAAGGTTCGATATACGCACCCCGAGCGCCGCCGGTGTAAAATTAAAATTTCACGAGATTCTGCTCGTGTTCCTGGAAAAAACCCTCCCCCGTCCATAGAACACGGCCGGAGATGATCCCGCTGCAAGAAATATCAAAAGCATGACGTCGGAGTACACAAGTAAGTAGAGCCCCCCGCGGGCCGTTTGTACACGGTCGCCGTAAATCCGGACGCAATAAATTCAAATGCCGGACTGCCATTTCATTTCCATCTCTGATTACAACTAAAAATTTTATACGGCCTTCTTTCCGTGGCGGATGACGCAGAACCGGAAACCGTAACTCACGTTGCGTGTAATCTCCATTGGCGTGGCGCGCGGGGTGCTCGCGCAGTTTATTGAAATATTCATTGTCATTTTTTTTTACGGCCCACGGGGTGGCGACCGTAACTCGATGGGGCTGGTCCCCTCTTCTACCGGAAACGAAGACGCGGCCTTTGATTCGCGATAAGTGCGCCAGCCATCGGAGCCACTCCTTCGACCACCAAAAATCTTCGTTGGGGAATCGGCGATGAAAATTCTGATATTTAGGCTGCCGTTAAATACCATAGAGACTTGAGGTTCGAGGTGCTGATTGGTCAAAATACTCTTTTTAAGTTTAACGTGTGTTGGGTGCTTCACCCTTTTCTAGCCTCTTTCCTAATCTTTTAACCGATGCGATAAAATGCGAAATGGTGATGAAATGGCGATAAAACACCCGATAGACTCATCCCCCGAACTACAACCCCCGACTAAATCACCTACTGATAAGAATATTATAAAAAGGAACCCCTGTACAAAATAAAGCCTTCTTGCTTAAAGCTAACCATATCGTCACTCCGCCCGGTCTTCGATCCAACTTTGCGTCTGTGAATTAACATGACGGAGATATCCCCGCGACACCCTCTCGGGAATATTAATTGACTCGTGACTCACGGAAAGCGTGCACGACAACTGGTAGTTCAGCGCGTTCAAAAACGGACGTATATTTTTCTCGCAGCGCCCCGTTTCGCATCGACGGTAAAAGGGGTGGCGGCATTCCCCGTAGAAAGTTATACTTTCGGCGTTCTCCGTCCCGCGCTCGCGAACCGACACCGTTCGCGAGTCCTCCATAATTTATCGGCGTTATTCGCGTCGTTTCGAGTATACTTTTGCCGCGTCGTTTCGGGGCCGGCTATATCGACCGGCGCCGACGGCGCGCACGAGCGCAAGAAATTAATTTCGTATGCACCCCTCCGACGCGGGTTTCGGGATAACAAGTGAATCGCCGGGACGAGCGCGGGACTTGACATTGTAATCCAGCTTGTACGTCTGATTGAGAACTTTGGCTCGTACCGGATCGATTGCGGCCGCAGATTCTATCTCGCCGGATTAGGTCTGCGTACGCGGGCCGTGTTAACCCTTTGCGATCGGAGTCGTTTTAATTAGAAATCCAAAATATTTGGTCGAACTTATACCGTTTCTATTTTACATAACTTGAAGCATATTTTATACACGATGGAACTGCGATTTGTAACTCGTGCAATATTTCACGGCTCTAAATAATTTTCTAAGCATAAATGAATTTGATAAAAATTATTTCGGGACATTTACTTGTTAAACGTTAATTATCAAGGTAAATTGTTCTTCTGTATCGTAGACCTACCCAAATTACTTTGCTTCAATTTATGACAATTATTATAACAATTATTTTATTATACGCTATATTATTTGATATAACTCGCTATGTATTTTTAAACAACCGTGCCAGTTTCATTTATTCAAACTTGCCTCGTTCGCCTATAAGCGAGAAGTTAGAACGAGATAAAACATACACACCGCTCCGACGAAACTTTATAAACTGGCGCGAGTATCAGATCGAACGCCATGATTATCGATGCGCGCATCCAAGAACTTCTTAACGAGTCTAAAATGTACTTAATATTTGCGAAAGCGTCGCGTGCTACGACGGAAATTGCATCGCCGTAACGGCGCGCAACTCGGCGGGAAAGCCGAGCAGAATTTTTCAAAAGGTCCAATGTAAAACAGTATATTAGTTTATAGGAGTGTTAGTAGTGTATTATAGAGTAATAGAAGTGTTGGGGGTGTATTATAGTGTCATAGAAGTGTTACGAGTGTATTATAGAGTAATAGAAGTGTTAGGGGTATATTATAGTGTAATAGAAGTGTTAGGAGTGTATTATACAGTAATAGAAGTGTTGGGGGTGTATTATAGTGTAATAAAAGTGTTAGGAGTGTATTAATGTATATAGGAGCGTTAGAGGTGTATTAATGTATAAGAGTGTTAGGAGTAAATTAGTTAGAGCAGTGTTAGGAATGTATTAGTTATAGCAGTGTCAGGAATGTATTAATATATAGGAATGATAGGAGTATATTAGTGTATAGGAGTATCAGGACCGTATTGCTTATGAACCGAGCGCAGGGTCGACCCAGCGCTCTAGCGATTTTATTCGAGACATCGATTGGCAATTGAACGGTGAAATTCTTGGGCCATTCGGGCTTCGAGGGTGCAGAGTATAGCAACCCGTTGCCTCGCTGGAAAGACTCGGGAGGTCAATAATTTGCCGAAGTTACCGCCGCGTGGCCCGGCACACACCTCTCTGTGTACACTGAAATTTCCGAAGGAAAGAGAGAGAGAGAGAGAGAGAGGCGCGCACTTTCAGCAAATACGAAGTTCCCGCGTGAATTTAGCGCGGATTAAGAGGAAATTTCATCCGGCTGGAATCCTTTTAAAATGTCCGACCGACCTGGATTACGGTCCTATCGAAGCTAATCGAAACGCGAGCCTCGATACATCGCGGCGGCGCGTCGAACAAATAACTTCTCAGATTCCGAGAAAGGCTCGCGGCGCTCACGTGACCGCTCCGTTGCTTCGGAACAGCGAGCGCGATGGTCCGGCAGCCAGCGGGGCTCCGATCGATCGTAAATTTCGAGTTTCCCCGAAACTGATCAAAGTTTTACATTTTTAAGAGATCGAGCCCTCGGCCGAAACTACTTTTAGGATAACCTGCCGGATATTTATTAAGTGGACTTAATCGGTGGATTTCGAAATTGTTTTTAGAGATATCGGGTGATTCGATCTGAGTTGGGGAAGATTCTATTCGGATAAAGGATTAAAGGATAAAACTGTATCTAATTCATTATTAATATAACTGTATCCAGTTATCCAACAATTTGTCCGAATAAGATTTAGTTGGAATTTAAATTCATTCGAATTGCAAAATACTTAACACTAATAATAATAATAAAATTCTAATAATAATACTAAAAAATAAATATTAATAAAGCGTTCAATAAAATATTTTTTAAATACAATTTCAAACATTCAAAAAAGGTAATCGTCCTATCGTTTCGTACGGCACTGTAGCAGTATCTTTAATTTTCGCAATCAGTGAGAAAGCAATCCCTGAGAAACCTCAGAGACGTCGGATAAACAAATTGTTTCGCGATCGATAGTTTCGTTTCCCAGGGATCTCGAAGGTGAATCGAAATCGTTGGTTTTCTTAGGTGCAATCGAGGGGATGGAAGGGGAGAGATCTATTAGGTTGTAGAATCCATTACTGCGTTCTGTAAACATCCGTTCCGGCGGCGAGCCGATAATGTCACTTTTCAGGAATACAATGGTCCGGGGATCCTCTCCTCTGTTCGGGATCAGAAGCGTAACCCGTTAGAGACGGTGCTTCTCCCCTTGGTGTTTGCTGGTCCCTGGCATTCCGGCGTGCTCTGTTCACGAATTACGCGTCCTCCCGACTAAACTTGTCCTGCCACGGGCACGGTTAATTGCGCAAATACCTTTTGTGCAATCCGTCTAGTAAGAAGCATTAAATCGTTCCATTAACGGTGGCTTTGAACGCATTGCCCGAGATATATGGCCCGGTCACCGGGCCATTAAATGGTATTGCTGGTACAACGCCGTTTCTATTCTATCTACGTAACTGCATAATCATGCCACTTCTCCGTTCATGCGCGATAATAACTGTGCTAGTGATATATCATCGAATTCGACGAATCTTCCATCGATTTTTGATACGTAAAAAATTATCAATTTCTACAACCTTGTTACCCTAAATCGTAGCTTGAAATAAATATCTAGATAGTTACCATTATTAAAAAAGGTCTGTTTGAATTTATATGTTTTTTTTTATAGAATAACTCATATTTTCAAAAGTGATTAATTCAGCAATAATAATAATAAAATATTAATATAAAGAATAATATATATAATATATCATAATATGATATAAAATTAATAATCTAATAACATTGTCAACGTTCCATAATACTGAATAATGAATAGAAAAGTTAATAAAAAATAGTAAGATCATCCTTTAGTGTTTTCAAAACAGTTTATACTACTATCGAAGCAGACACTGTACTGTTTTATATAAATTTTCAGTTACAAGATATTAACGTTCTAAACAATAAATACACGGCCAGGGCTCGGTTAATTAGCCCGCTCCAACCATCGAAATCCCGTTCCGCTTCCAGCGGAGGATAAATTAATCCGCAATTAAAATGTACTCTCTCTCTCCCTCTTCTCATACCCCCGGTTATAACAAAGAAGAATGGACATTGTCTTGCATAGCCGGCGCGCGCTTAACGCATTGTTGGCTGCGCGGAGCTTGACCCCGAAAGCATTGCCAGCTCCTTAGCAAAATGGATCGGGTTACTAGACGATGATGGATGAACGCGGGGAATAGAAAATCTTGGCTGCGAACAAAGCAAGGCGCGGCAGCGAGGCGGGCTGGGTACACCGAACACGGGGGAATAAGCAGGCTGAAATAAAAATGACTGCCGGCATGAATTATAGTCGCGCGGGCCGCGCGCGCTCGTGGCTCCTTATTCGGTTAAGTATTTTCTCATAGGCGGTCCCGCGGCAGTCGATGCGCTCGCGGCGAACTTTTTCGAAATTACCCTCTGCCGCCTGTCTCGCGCGGAGATTGAATTTCTTCTCGGTGACTGACGCTGCCAATTATTCGGTGAATTATTAAAAACGGGTATTGGACTGTTCTCAAGGCAATTTATAATGTTTTTTCAATAGTTCATTTGTAGATAGTTTAGAATTGTTTGGGCTGAGTTTTATATTACAACTTTTTCCAAGTTGTTTGTTGAAGTGCTGTATTTAGTGAAAATAATTAATTAAATCGCAATAATAAATATCACGAAAAGTAACATGATTTTGTTGAGCTTTTATTATAGAGGAATACTTAGCTTTTTCTACCAAATAATTGTCTTCTCAATGATATTGTCTTTATAAACTTTTATCTTTGTTTAAACTTTTAACTTTTACTACAACTATAATTTGAAATCAATAGAAATCAAACAACATCTTTAATTTTAGATCATAGATAGTTTTAAATCAACAAACATCTTTTTAACAATCTACCTGCGACTTATCCTACTTTCCCATCGATTAATCACCAGATGAGTCGAACAACGGAAATCGCGACGATATCAAAAATTATTCAGCAGCGGCATTTCGATTCGGACGAGGCGAAACTGGCGGAAGCGATACCGCGGTTCCACTCGCGATTTATCCTGTCGCAGATTTCGCGCGCGCATGCCAATACAGCGTGACCGCGCGCCGCTACTAGGTCTGCCCGTGCAACCCGCGATTAAAGTATTAAATATTTAATAGCGGCTCACGCGTCCCCATAAACAATCGAGTCGTTTATCGGGGATGTGTCTCTACGCGAGCCGCCCTAGGACGTATGGCGCGGGCCGATAAATATCCCTTTTTTTCGGAGCTGTAATTTCGGGGGTGGATCAATTTTTCCATCCATCGGGAGAATTAGAGAAACAAATTATTTAGCGAAACAAATGTCAATCGTTCGAAGGTTTTGAAATTTGTTGGATGACTACCTGAATTTTGGTGGATTTGTAATAGGAGAAATCAACCCTTTAACATTTTTCTTTACAATTATTATTAGAATTTTTTCGATCGCAATAATTTCTTATAAAAATAGGAATTTTATATTTATTGAGCGTTTACATCTAATGGAATCATTACGAGATCTCTAAGGACAATTTTGACTTTAATTTTGATTTTAATTGGTTATGCCCTTTCACAGCCCTATTTTTCAGATTAAATTGCTATACATAATTCACGATGACTACTGCACCTCATCCGGGAATTCGAAATATTTTCGCCAGTTTTCGTTTACTAATTTGTCACCCCCCGCCGAGAATATCCTCGAAAACCCACCGTTCCCGCTAGCAGCTAAAACACGACCTGTATTCCGACGATTGAAAAAAGGTCCGCAATCTCGGCGGTCCTGGATCTCTCGTCGGACCGGTCCGATGACAAATTAATCTGGCCCCCGGAACGATTAATTAAAATGTATTATAAGTCTGGGTCACAGTGGCGCGCGGGATCGCGCGACGCGCCAACGGACGCGTCGAGCTCGATTCATCATGTTTTGTGTCGCTGCCCGCGTCGATGATAATAAATCCCCGTCAGGCGGGGCCGGGTTCGGTGGAACCGAGACGACGAACGAAAGCCGGCCGTAGTCCGAAGGACAGCCGGCGGCAGGCGAACAGAAACGAAAAAAAAAAATAAAAGGCAAAAAGGACGCGTCTCTGTTTCATCTACATTTCCTGCAACAGAGTCCTGCGACGGGTCACCTGTCGCGCACCACGCCGGATGTGTTCCTCTACCCTGGCCCCTCTGCTCCCCCGAACCACCCCGTGCGACCGTCGACCGTCGAGGAACCTATGCTAAATAATGATCTATGATACCCTAGTGGCGTGCAAATGCACGTCCGTGTCGCCGTACACCTATACCGTGTGTATCCACCTCGATGAAAACGAAGAGAGCACGAGAGTATCACCGTCGCGACCAATCCCTGCCCCGCGCCCCGCTGACCTCGCCCAGCGTTCCAAGCTCGCCGAAAGTGCAGGCGAACCCGAACACGCGATGCGCGAAGACACGTCGTTTCTCTATTTTGTAACGCTCCCTCTCGAATCTGCTCGTCTTGATTCATTTCCACTGGACACACGGATCACCGGAAATACTGTTAACGTACATTTTATCCCTTAATTATCCCTACACTTGCACGTTGTTCTATTCTTGTTTAACCCCTTGCTCTACTACTCCTTCTCGCGTTGCGTTGATTAGCACTTACTTGTACTTAATTATTTGAGTGTCAAGGAGCCATTTCCCTCGTCAAAAAGTGCCAAACGGCGTCTTATTCTCCGATTAAAAATCTCAAGGAGCGCCATAAATACCACGCAAGATCTAACAATTATAAATATTATTTATTTCTTCCAAATCGAAATAAAATTAAATTCTACTGTTATCAAAATCTAAAAACCGAAATAAAATAAATACAGTAGAAGAAAGAAAAATTATCTGGTCCTGCTATTAAAAATATTGAGGACAAATAAGTGCTAGTAAATGCAAAGCGGAAGAGATCGTAGTGTAAAGGGTTGAAGCTTGAAAATTATTTGCATGGCGTGACGAGATTGAGAATTTGGACTAGATCGTAGAGAAGCATAAACGCTGGAACGTCTTTTCTCTCTTGAAAATCATTAGTCTGCCAATTGCCTGCGAGATGACCAATTATATGAAGTGGAGCACAGTTAGCATTATCGATTAATTGAAAACGGAGTATCAAGTTTGAAGTCCAACGGCGAACACGGCGAAGGTGTTTGGTTTTGACCCGGGGCTCCGAAGACAAAGCTTTGACTTACAGCTTACAAAGCGACCGCGTCGCTGATGCCTCGTGTCTCGGTCGGATAACATTGTTACGCGTCCCGTTCGTGATAACAAGAAGACAGCGGAGGTGTCTTCCGAGGCGCACGATTGATAACGTCCAATCTCGACTTCGAGAAATAATGTATCATAAAATATCGATGTCTCTCTCTCTGTTAATCTTTTTGCCATCAATAATCTACTTAAAACATCGTTACATGTTATACCATTAATAAAAATCCTTCTTTTTATCAAAAATAACATTGCGCGAATATATTATAATCGAACAATTTCTGACTGAACAATTTCGCAATACTTAGAAAATGTGGAAACGCGTGGAAATATTTGCGCAAGTAGTGGCAACTAGAAACCCGATTCCCGGTAATTGGCTATCGAAAGCACTGATTTTCACGAACCCCAGCAGTTTAGTAATTAGCCAATAATACCAATAAACGAACGTATTCCATCAATTATCCAATTTGCTTTGCAAATATAAAAGTACATGCATATGCATGTTGCCGTAGTGTCGATGGCCGATCTTATGCATTTATACAGAATACTAATGTAATTAATTGGCCAGCTCGATAACACTTTCCATCGAATGATTAAAACTCCGGCCTCGAGACTGTTCTCGGAGCAGCACTCCAAGTGCGCGTTTCATTTTCCGACCGAGTACTGGATATGATACTAAATTATACATATGTAAGGAAAACGTAGCGCCGCGGCGGCTAGGTTAGACAAAGACGTCGATACAGTAGGAATCTCCTCGGACGACGGAATGAAATAGACGAATGGTGACAGAAAAACCTGGGGACAAGAGTACTGTAATTAAAAGTTTAGTAATCAAAGATTATTGGAAAAACGGTAAAGAGAATTCTGACCAGGGAAAAATCTTAAATGTCGTTTCTCTTATTATAGGTAAATCTATTGTATATTTTAGCGTTGCATTGTACATAGTTTTAGTAATAATGGAATAATACTCTTATTATAGAGCAACATGTGGGCTTTTTTTCCTCGAAGTCAACGAAGATATTAACCACCCATTATATATATATAGTAAATATAATATTAAAATATAAAATTCTTAATCGACAGAAATTGAGATTCTACCCTGAACTTTTAATGTGCAATTATAAATAAACCCCAAGCTTTCAGAAATTACAAATACAGTTTTCTCTCAAATATTCTCCAAAGTAATTTCCAGCAAAAATAGCCAGCTCGAAGTCTACTAAAAATCCAGACGTCGATTATCGACAGAGAATGCGCACTTCTTGCGGAGCGGACCGCGGGCGAGAGCGTCGGCCATTTCCGTTGCGCGCCCATCAATTTACATTGCAATTTCGCGGGGGCCTAGGAACCGCGAGCGCCGCACGATTATTGTGCCCCGGTGTTTTGCTAACATGCCCGAATGCATTATGAATTTTCTATTCCCGTATTCCTGCGGGGGACCAGCTGGGAACGGTGCGTGCGCGCGCGCGCTCGCGCGGCCGCAATGCCATCCACTGCGCGCCGCGAGGGAGTGGGGGGATGAAATCCGTAGCACGAAGAAATATATATTATTTTCAATTTAGCGTTTCACGCAGCTGCTCGTTATCGATTCCGCGGTGTCGTTCGCTCCGCAGAAAATATTAATTCATTCGCGGGACCGTTTAAACGCGTTCCGACGGTAAACGAGAATTTTAATACGCCCGCGGTTTCGATCCTCTCTCTCTGTCCCCCCTCCCCACCGCCATCTTCTTCCTTCGAGAGGACTCGCATCAAAATCGCATTAGACATTTCGGGTTTTCCGTGCTCGAGCGAATAAAATCCACGCCGCCCCTACGTTTTTCTCTCCGACCACTATCTTTTCCTTAGCTCCCCCCCTCCCTCCCTCCCAGCGTCGCCGCCGGTGAAATCGAATCGTATAACCTATTCGATTTCTTTCCCCGAACGGGGTTCATCGGTACCCGGAACTTTATTCGACCCTCTCCTTTAGTAGTCTCGATTATTTCGATCGAACTCTCGCTCTCGTTATTTATTCACGGTAATCACGGATCGCGCGTTCACGTTTATTGCTTATATTATTGCTGCATGCGGTGGATGAAATTTGTATAAGGTGGCAATATTCAATATTGGTGTTACGATATCTTTGGTTCGTTGTAACATTTTAATTGACTGTCTCTACACAAATTTCGCTAAATAGCCACGCGTTTTATAATTTTATAAAGTTTACGAAAAAAATGAAGGAATCGTTTAGCTTGTTAAGTTGTTCTTTTATTTCTTGTTGTTCCTTTAAAATTTATTCTCAGAATTAATTTTAATTATATCGTCAGTCTTTTAGCTTCATTGTCAGAATACTTAGCTACTTTTACTAGAGAATAATAGTAAAATAAATTATTATTCTACTTCGAATCTAAATATTTTCTTGTCCTAAATTGATAAGAAAAAATCGATATTTATTAAATATAAATTATTACCTGACTCATTTCGAGATTCCGCAAATTCTAATTTATTCCTTCAAGATTTCCTTATAAGTATACTTCTTCTTATCAGTTATGGTTCCACCGTTCTCATTTCAATTTATTATAGCAGCACCGACACCTGCGTTGAAATTCTTTTGCCAACAATTCCGCCGTACACCGTTCGCCGGATCTCCATAGAAGCCCGATTCATCGCGCCGTTTTCCCGCGTACGACGGTGAAAATCACAATCGGCCGTTCGCTGACTGAAAGCCGTCGATTTTCCGGGCCATTCAAGACGTCAGAATTTCGCGCTCCGCAGCGCCGGTTAATTTAATTTCCGCGTCGATCAGTAGCCGATACGGGGCCGCGTGTCGATCGATACAAGTTACCGGCGAACGATATTACTCGCGCGACGAGTTTATGGCCGCGCGCGCGCGGCACGCTGACGCAACCGTTTTATTCCCCGCTAAAATTCCTTTATCCGGCGGCCCGGGAGGTCGTTCGTAATATTTTTCGCGTGCACGGGTCCTCTCGTCCGATCGATCGACGCGTCCGCGAAACAGGCGCTATTAATCGCGCAATTTCCTACGGACAGGGTCCTCGTAATTAGAAAAATATATATCGCGCGCGGAGGGGGGGTACGCGGGTCCCGGACAATGCGGCCGCGGCGGCCCAGCGGTGCCCGAAATTAATTTAATAGAAACGTTCCGCGCGCACAGTCCATTAACTTTTATCTCGCGGCCGCACCGGTGTCGTTGTCGCAAGCGGATCGTGTTTCGCGCGTCCGCTACAATTGCGGCCGATTGACAGGGTGGAAGAGAGAGAGCTCTCGTTTGATCGTCACGGTTAATATGATATGCTGACCGATCCAGATCCAGCGCCGCTGCCTTGTTATCTGGAAAAACAAATTCCGGCCGGCCGTTTCGCGAACGGTTTTCCACCGTTGGCCGCCGGAAACTATGACATTTCTCTCGGCGCTATTAGCACGCTCGAACTGTTTGCCGCTAATGCGGCTTGCTCACGTACGCCGTCGGCTAACGCCCTCCCCCCCCTCCCCGTCATCCTGTAGATCGAGACCGACGTCCAACGCCGAGAAATTTATGCGCGAGCCGTGCAACACCCACGAAAAGCACATTTGGCCGCGTTTCCGTCTCGCGTCCGGCCCGTGCTACGTTTACGTACCATTACTGCGGCGTTTGATTACGAAACGGCCAATTTAATCGCGATATCTTCTCGGCACCGCCTTCGCGCAATTTATTCGACCATGATTTTATCTCGGAATTCGACACAATCTTTTACTTAATTTCGCTGGGCGACGCTGTTGTTTTAATAAACATTTGTTGGGATAATTTTTATGCTTGCGTAGAATTTCTATATTTTTGAAATATAATTCTAGTTTAAAATTGGACCTTTTCTGCTTTTTTGTTTATTTCTTTAACTACGACGAGCTCGGAGGGAACGTTATAATTATTTTATTATGTGAAATATTGTTATGATCAACCATGATTTTCAGCAGAGTCTATTTCCTTTCTCCTGTGATTTAATTAACTCCAATTCTTAAGAAATGTTAGAACAACTAGTTTCCTAGTCTCTAGCTTTTTAATTACTTTGAATAATAAACAAAATTGTCACATACGTTCGAAACTGTTGCCTAAAATGAACTAAACCCTGAACACATTTTTCCTCGCACAACTTTCAAAGATTTTCAAAATTCGGTCGAAACTTTCTCTGAGACTACCAAAACATTTATAACACATTGAAACGAAAATTGAAAAATTCAAGGCGGCTGTTTTAATGATATCGTTAAGCGACCGCGCGCCGTTCAAGTAATATCGCAACTAAAACAGAAATCTCCCGTGTAGCCTCGCGCAGCGATCAAGTATCCCACATTTATAATCATGCCCGGCGGGCGCAGGTTTTGCGTATAATTTTACCCCGCGGATCAAAATTTCAGACGCGAATAATTAGATACCGTGGAAAATTCATCGTGATTACTTCGCAACGCTAACGCGTCGTAAAATTTGCTATCAGCGGAGGGAGAGAGAGGCGGTAATGAAGTTCAAGTTTCCGGAACGACGCGGGTGTCTCGGGCCTTCCATCCCCCGGACGAACCGATCCTTAGAAACGAACTGCGCTTTTAAACCGTTTATCCGCGAGGTCTCGCGGTTGCCGCGCACCTAAACATAACCTAAGCGAATTTATCAGAAATTATCGACTTCTTGTTTCTGCGGGAAAGTAATTAAACCTTCCGCTGTAAGGGCGCGCGAGAAGCCGCGTTTCAACGGGGAATGTACTCATTTTGTATATATTACTCCTGCGCTACGAGTTTTACGCTGCTGTATCGGATATCAAAACGAAGCACGGCAATTATTGTTGAATTATAAATTTATTGTATAATATTTAACAGCAGTAGGCAATTTCGATAATTAACAATTTCGGAAGAAGTTGTTACGTAATGTAATCATCCAAATAATTTGTTACATTATGAATGAATTATTGTTGATTTTTATATACTGTTAATTTAAAAAAAGTATTATAGGAAACTGTGGATAGAGAAAGTATTATATCAAAATTGTCTGTTGTAATACTTTGGACTAGAGGAACAATTATAATAATTGAAAACAGCAGAGCTTTATTTGTCCGAGCTGTAAGATTCATTTGAAACGTGCCTATAAAGGCGACAACAGCGAACGAAACAACTGATAAGTATTAAACACAATTAAATTTATACAGAAACAGCCACTCTTATTATCTCCGCGCGAATCACCATCGCAATTTAATTCGATATTCCGTTATTCATTTTAATATAGCGCAATTTGCGCGAGGAAGAGGGAGGGGGCTGAAACTCTGTCAGAAATATGTTCGCCGGCGGACGCGTTAACGACAAGCCGCATCGAACACCGATGCTTATTTTAACGGGCGCGAATTTCTATAGAGAGTCGCAAAATTTTGCGACTCGACGCCAGCTCTGCGCGCGCTTAATATTATATAGTATGTAAATGCTACAATCCGCGGCGATTAATTTACTCCGGCCCGCGGCGACGCGGAGCTTAACGTCGGCCGCGCCCGCGTTCGGTTTACAAAACCCCGGGAACACGGGCAAAAATTTCCGGCGCTGGCGCGGAATAATGCGCCCAAGTTACTCCGTAATTTTCCATAAATATTTACAACCGCTTGGCGTCGTATTGTCAATTACGAATGCAAGTTTAATACCGGTGTATACAGACCGGCCCCCGCCGTTAATATCATTCAATTACAACGGCGGGGAAACGCGAAGCGCAAACGCGAAATGAAATTAGTTGTCATGTTTTCATTGGCATAAACTATTACGCGGCGGCGCGGCGCGAGCGCGAGCGCGAGCGAGCATTTCGCGACTTTACGCGCGAATCCTTCGGCGACGGCGGCGCCAACCACCAACGTCTGTCAAGTATTTAATTTTCCTATGGAAAAGCTCGTCGTCCGCGGCGCGCGTTAATTGACGTCCGTCATTCGGGCTACAATTACGAAGGCGGTCCGCGATCCTCCGTTAAACCGGGGATCTCTTATGCAAATTGCCACTTTCGTAATTAATTTCAGCGACACGCTTCTAACGGCGAGAAAATTTCTTTTATTGACCGAGTCGTTGAAAAGCGTTGCTTATTTCTCCTACAAAAATTACCGTACCTGGAACCACGCTAGTTTCCAGAAAAAAGTGAAAGATTATGTCTTCTTCTTTTTTATTGAAAAAGAGGAAGTCTGTTGCGGGAGAATTACAAGCGAGCTAACTTTCGGCCCCGTCTCCGCGTCTCGAAATTCCACTCGCCGGCGCGGCCGACGGAAAATTCATACTCGTTGCTTACGTAAGAGCTGTCCGCGCCATTTTCTCGAACATGGATCACGATTATTCGTGCGTTACGATTCCATACGCGAGACCGCGACGGTATAAATCCTCCGGTGGCACCCACCCGGCGGGCCACCCGGGTTTAATCTCTTTGCGTTCCACGGTTCCGCGTGTACATAATATCGCGGGGCGTGCGGCGTACTTTATTTAATTCCTTTCGGCAACTTCTTCGGCCGGCGGGCGCCACCGATGCACGCGCGAGGACGTCGTTTACGGTATAGAACCTGCCCCGAAAACGGATCAAGATATACGGCCTGTTTTTGCAATCGAATTAATACGGGCGAGCGCATTCTCCACCGGGAACACCGTTATCGACCTCTCTCTCTCTCTCTTTCTCTTTCTCCCGTCGCCGTTCATTATATAAATAACGGACGCGCGTGACAGATGATAACAGAGTCCCACGAAGTCTCGGGAATATTTCTTTATTTCAGAGAAACATTGGCTGTCGTGAAGTAGGTTCAATGCAAATCTTTTTGTAACTCTCTCTCGATTTATGGGGTACTTTTTAACGCTACAACATTCAAATGTAAAGTCAATTTTTATATATTTTATTAATTTACGCGGTTTTAGGCAGCCGTTAAATTTTTGTAAAGTTCTCCAATTAGTTATAAATTATTACAAATTTTTATATTTTATAAATTGAAATGGTATTACTAAATATAATAAATATCATTGCAAATTTAGGGAAACGACTTCTACTTTGCAGAATTCCGAACCTTAGTTCACATCTATCACATTTTGTCGCAGGCGCTGCGAAAGGGTTAGAAAGCGGTATTTCGGCGCAGTTGTCTCGAGCGAGAAATCAATATCCAAGAAAGGAAGCGCAGCAACAAGTAGACACGCGTCTCGAAAATTTAGTCACATATTTTAGTCGCATCGAGTACGCTTGTTTCACATTCGCGCGGTGTCTTTCCCCGCGAGACGGCGCGGTTCCGTACCTTGGATTTTCACGCGAGGAACCCCGCGGAGTCGTCGAATAACAGGAGAACGCGGCTGCGACGGCGACGGCGTTGTCGGATCGATAACATATCGCGGAGCCGTACTAGCTCTCCTGATATGCGGAGTCTACGGGTGATTTGTATCATCGGCTCGCCTCCGGGCTTCTAGGCTTATATTTGGATTTCAAAGCATTACCTATATTTCTAGTTTCACCTCCCAGAAATGTACTTTCGGATACATGCTCCGCCATTATCTCCTCTCGATGCTCTACCAATTGCGCTGTTCCGATAGAACCTCGCCAACGTTCCCCGACTAATTAGAGGAATAGGAGGCGTTCGCGGAACAGAATTTTCACCTTGCTCCAATGTTTGGATCGTGTATATAATTCTAGAGACGAACTTTATAGAGATCGTAATGCTGTGAAAATTACGTAATCCTTATTTTTATTTAATTGTTTCTTATGGTACAATTTTTATAATTTCGACAATTTGATAATAGTTCATTGTCGATCAAAATGATGGGTCTTCTATTTTTATTATCAAATTGTTGAAATCATAAAAGCTGTATCACAAGAAGCAATTGAATAAAGAGAAGAACTATGTAATTAACAAATTAATTCAATGTCGATCAAAACGATGACTCTTCTATTTTTAATTTGTTACTAAATGAGAAAACGATTCAACTCGCATATGTTTCCAAAGCATAGTCAACCACTTTGTCTTCAACAACAACAACGATTTCTACATCAACGATTTATTAAAAGGAAACCAACACGTTTTTCAGACAGGGAATTCGTGAGCTGCCTGAAAGATGACAGAAATGTTTCAGTATTTTTGGTAAACCTGCTAAAAGTGACAGCAATTCGTGTCACAGGAAATATACTTGTTATAAATAAAACGTAGAGTGACTACTTAAATTGTAATTTTACTTCTCAAATGTAATTTGGTTATTTGTGAATGAACGCTCTCGCAAAGAAAATCCAAGAATTAATATATCAGTACGAGGACCGTACCGAATACGTCAAAGAAGAAATGGAACAGGAGAAATCTGTGCAGAGTTTCTTCGGGCAGTAACGGGTAATTCCGCCGGTTAATTATTCGGAGCAATAAATCGCCGCGAAAGAAATATTATTAACGATGCAGGGCGCGGCGATAGAATCGTCGAACAATACAGAAAATTTCTTGCCGTGCTCTCGCGGGGTGGATAACAAAGAAAGGAAAAGCAGGCCACGGTTGAAGTTTCGACCGGTCGATCCGGCCGGTCGTTTATCATCACAGGTCAGTTCCCTTTAGCCTGACATGCAAAAGTCGCGTCGGGGAGGGGGCAGCGCGACGTCAGCCTCTGCTCGGTATCACGTGTGCGTCTCCTCCGTATTCGCGACTTCCCATGATTTACTCGACCTCTCGGAAACTTTCTGGCCCCGCGAATGCTCTCGCAATTCCGCGGCGGCGTCGGCGGCGACGGTGGTTCCTTCTTCCATTCTTTTCTTCTCCCTTTCTTTTTCGCCTTTTTTTCGTCTCCCGGCCGACAACCGGAAAGAAATGTTTTCCAGGTGAATTTCTTCCGTACGCCCACAACGCGGCGGACAAAGCGCGCGAGCGCGGCCCGGTCTTCGGGACGAAAGGGCGGCGAAGAAATATTTCTCGGGGAAGTTTCGATTCGCCCGACAGGCCGGGAAGAACGATCGCGCGAATTTCTGATTCGTCGGGCACGCTCGCGGAAAACTTGCCCGATCTACACGCGAGCGGTAAATCAACGCGCGAGCGATGCACTGCACAACCCGCGATACTCGAATCGGTTTTTCCACGATTACCGGCGCGCGGCTGATGAATTCGCCCTAGAATCACCCCTTCACGTAACATTACTGGACTAATGTCTATTGTTTGTTTGATTTATTTAAACTTGGTACGAATTTTATTGTAACGCAACCGGCTCGATATCATAGCGGTATAAGTCACATTTTCGGAAACTTGAATTTAAGTCCAAACACTTCGCCGTAACAAAAATAATAAAAAGCGTCTCGCGCATCTTTCTTCGAGCCTCGCCGTGAATTGTCCGTCGCGGCGATAAATAATTCTAACAACGCGCCCGGTATTAACATCGCCGGCCGCGCCCCAGTTTCCACGAATCATCGAGGTAACACGTAATTTCTCAGAGACCCGAACACTGGGTCCCGCCGTTTACACGCGCGTTACGTGACCCGCGTTCGTTTGTATGCATTACAACGGCACATATTACGTCGCGCGACTTCGTCCCCGGCCCGGAGAACGAACCATCTTCCTGATGGATAGCGGCGGTTGGTTTACGGAACCGAAAGCTCTCCGGATTATGTCCGCAGGGCCCGCGAGAACACGGGCGAGGCACGGGAGCCGAAAGCAGGGAGGCGAGGTGGTAGGCGAGACGGGCGAGATGCGATTCGACAAGCCAGTCGATAAAAGCCGTTCTGAAAGATGCAAATATTTGACGCGGTATCGGTCCGCCGCGCGCGCCCTGCAAAAAAGAGGAAACTGAGCGCTCGATAAACGCGCCGCGGGGCAACCGCGCGCGATCATTACTCCGACGGTTCACCCCCCCCCCCTCCTTGATCTATGTGGAGCCACGTCGAACGGGGATCGCTTGTGAAAATGTTTTTCCACGTGAGAAATATGCTCGCCCTGTTTCATCCTCCCTTGCGGTGGATTCGTGAAAATTATTAGATCTGCGACCGTTCTAACTTTGATTGCGCGTTTCCACGAGGTTTCAACTTAAAATGGCGTCGCGACGCGCCGGAGGAGAATGTGGAGACTGTGCTTCTTCGAGGTGATTAGTTTTCTAGCATTTCATTTCGATGAACGAATATATATAACTATTTAATGTAACTTTTATATTGATAAAATATATAACTGTTTATTTAGCTTTCTTTTGCAATGTTTGGAGAGAAAATTTTCGGATCTTCAATTTTCTGGCTAAACCGGGAAAAATCTCTTAATATTTTTAAAAAATAACAGTTTTATTTCTCAATTAATTTTCCTCTGTAAATTTCTTAATATAAAAATTTAATTATTAATTTCCGTTAACTATTATATATAACATACAAATTTGTAGTTTGCAGTATAAACCTCATATGGTTTAAGACGATAATAATAAATAAATGTATAATAGAAGTATAATAAAACATATAATAAGAAAGTAGTAAAATAATGAAATAGAACCATAGTTAGTTTAATCCCTTATCTTCCACAGAATATTTACGAATCGACATTTCTTACGAACAGAAGAAGAAATTCCCCTCTCGAGTCTAGTAACCATCGCAAAACGGGATATCGAGGTATTCGCTCGATTCGCCGGGCTCGAACCAGAAAATCGTCTTTCATTCGGAAACGTAACGTTCCCAGCGGTGGGAGTTGACACATTGGCGGGCCAGAGAGAAAAAGAGAGAGAGAGAGAGAGAGAGAGAGAGAGAGAGCGCCCAGCGTTATGTAAATATGTATAATCCGATTCCATCGGCTGATTGATGCATTTAACGTCCGACCGTGGTGTGTGGGTGGGAGAGGGAGGGAGATTTATGAAAAATTCATTTTCTAAGTGAGCGCGAAAACGCGTGCACACGCGATCAAATGGGATTCACGTTCGGTGCCCGCCGGGAGCAGTTAAGTGTTTCCTGACGAACGAGTGTTTTATCGCTTACGGGCACGTAAAATAAAGTGGATATAAATGGAACAGCCGCGCGAGGACCATAAAGCAAAAAAAAACACACACGCGCACACACACAGGCGAACGCGCGATCCGACATGCGCGCGAGCGAGCGATGGGAAAAAGGAGAAAAAAAGAAGAAGAACAACATTTATGATTCACGCGAACGTATTGTAAATGCTGTTCTACATACCGCCCCCCCGTGGCGATGAGAGCCGTACGAGCCGCGATAAAAGCCGAGCCGGAGCCGAGGCAGAGCTGAACGGAGACCGCGCCGCGTTCGCGGAGTTTCGAGGAACGTCGATTATGCAGACGATCCGTGTGGCTGTATTATCGATAAACAATTGCCATCGACACGGAACGCCGGAGCTTTTCAAAGTCATCGCACGTACGAAACTTCCCCCGGGCTGGCCCTGTATGGAACACGTTATACGGGGGTAGAGCACGTGTGCGTTTCCGAGGCACCGCGGCACGTGTGCGTTCTCCGTGCGACACGTGTGCAGTGGAACGGCCTGCGAAACCGTGTTTCTCGAGCCGAGGGGAGGGGGTTAGTTACCGACGCCGGCGACGACGCCCGCGCGCGCGAGCGGCTTGCCCCGCCGTTCGTCGTCGAGAAGCATCGCGCGCGGAATTCATATCTATCGCGATTAAATGGCAACGTGGAAACGTAGCGGCGAGGAAAGACGAGCTTTCAATTAAACTTCGGAAGCCGAACCATCTCGACGGCATCCTGATTTAATTAAAGTGCGCGGGTAATATGATGTGATCTCGCGGCCCGATTCGGTGGGCACAAAGACCGTATTTAACAGGACTGTGTCACGTAAATTGTGGCGAAAAGGGAATAAAGTGAATTAAAGGGTGGTCGACCCGTAAGCCAATTCTCTCATCTAATTTCTCGCAAATATATTTCACGGTAGGTTGCTGATTCGTCGGTGGTTAATAGGATATCATATTAATGTATTTTCTATAGCGAAGCTTATCGAATAAAATATCTCAATTTTTAAACTTTTTGCGTCAAAACATACCGAACTATAAAACTAATTAACTCTTATTGTTTCAGAACGACAACTAATTTTTATCAGAACGATGAGACTATTTATTTAGAATTTCTACCATTTCTATTTTAAAACATACTCGAACTCTGAAATTTATTAAATGATACAGAAGAGTTTTAAGCAACATAGTGTACAGCGTCGATATATTTTTAATAATTAAGTGTTAACAATTGTCGCGTGATCACGCTTGTGCTTTAAGTATCAAAGGATCCCGAGCACAATCGCGCCGCGAAGTCGTTTAATCGCCGCGATCCGGTCGGTGGAAACTGGTGCGCGAAACAGAATGCATACTGCCGGGCATAATTTGAGGTTCGGTTGCCGCGGATCGGCGGAATGCCGCCGCGCGCGAGAGAGAGACTCGCACAGACCGAACTCGAAATCCCGGGTGGAACCGTGTAAAGGATCACGGGCCGTCGGACTATATTAGAGAGATATTAACACACGCGAAGTCTGCGAGCAGGGAGCTGGAGAACCGGAGAGAGAGAGAGAGAGAGCCGAAACGAGCCCGCGAGGGCGGTTCCGCATCGACGCATATGCGCAATCGTCCTCGGAATGCCCAGCCTGTGTGCCCGCGCGTACCGGCGCAATTTAAGGGAGGAATCGACCGCGCAAGAAGCCAGCCTAATTAACAGATAACGGTCAGCCGGGGTAAAGTTTATCTGTCGGCGAAACGGCAACTCTAAACGCCTCGGCGATACGTTCGCTCTGTCGCGAGTTTAATGCGCTTCCTTGTTTAACGTCATCGGAAGTTCCGAATTCAACCAGCCGAAAAGCGGCCGAATGCAAATGCGAAATGGAATACCATTTTGTGCTTTGACTTGGCGGCTTACAACCGCGAACACCATTTTTCGTGCGTCGCCGCGCTGGTACCCTTAAACGCAGACAGTCGTAAACTAAAATAATAAAACTTGAGTCGGATGTTCCCTTGACTGTAACTCTGGACAAGAAGATGGTACGAACGAGTTTAACAAAGTGTTTCCTTGGGGAGTGAAAGCAACGACACGTTGACCTGGTATAATCTTCAATAAATTGCAATGCTATCGAAATTAACTGATCGTAATTTCTCCGAGCAAATTACCGGTGCGTCTTATAATGGCGATCGACTCGAGCGAGCCGAATTGGCTCCGTAAACGCGAGTTAATCAAGATTTCAGAAGAGGAATGCGACGGAACGTTTCAAGGATGGAAAGTTGAAGGCCCAGTTCCGGAAGTTCTGCTAATTTCGTGAAGACTCTCTAGTCCCTTTACTCGGACAAACCTGTGCACGCAGAAACTTCAAAGCCCGTGGCCCGATCAAGAAGGCAATTCGTTTACTTAGAACTCCCTCTACCCTCTCACGCCGCATCAACCTACGGCTTTGTCGTCGTTATTCTGAACGCGTCGCGGTATATCGTCCCTTAACTTTTCCGCTTTAAAGTTTAACTTCGCTCGCGCCAACACCCCCGTGGCACTCCTCCCTCTCTCTCTCTCTCTCCCTCCTTAGTCCCTTTGCAAACTTCGTTACAGACGTACTGCGTGAATACCTTTATAGACTTAACGACCGCTTAGTCACGCATCAGACAACACCTTTGATGTTGGGGAAACTGACGAAGCTAAAATTCTATCGAAAGATCCTATTATGCGATCTTAAATTCACCCTGCGCCGAACGTTGCCCGAATAGATGCAAACCGCTATCCTGTAGCGTTGCGAAAATTCAAAGGAACGCGAAATACGTAAGAGGAGATGAAAATTGCCAATTATCGGGGGCACGGGATTTCGTTGCGAGGTCGATAATTCCGACCAGACTGTATCGAGTTAACCAAAGGCGGGCGATTTAGAATTTTGCAAACGCCTTTGGGATCAAGGAACTTTGACCTTGACCTGGAAAAATTAAACGAAAAGGTCAATTTTGTTCAGCGTATTTTTCTAGAGTATTTGTTAGAATTTAACAAACGCCTAGGGTATCTATAATCAACGTAGAAGAATAGGCTATATATACATCTCAAAGGGTTAAAAAGCCTAGGAGAACGAAGAATGGAGAGATTGAATGGATTATTAATCCTTTCGTTACGGCTGCTGACTATAGCCAGCGTTCGTGCGACGTGCTGTGTGTACAGGTGCCGACTATAATCGATATGTAATATGCATAATATAATAGAATACGCTACAGTACAATACAATGCAATACAATGCAATGCAATACAATACAATACAGTACAATACAATATTATTATATAATACAATCTAATGTAATATAAGACTATAAATAATCAGTCCCGTGACGTCACTCCAGCGGAGCGAACCGCCATAGCGAAAGGGTTAACGACGCGTTTGAAACCCTCTTTGGCACGCAAGTATTCTTCGCATAGTTCTGCCGTTGGTGAACGTCGCAAGTTTTTGACCAGTATAAATCTGTTGAACGATAAATATATTATAGCGATAATACGACGACGGCGGAACTTTCTAATAGATCGAGGCGGCACTTTATAGAAACTGGACGGGGGGCCACAGGCAAAGTTGCCAAGTTTCGAATATATAATACGCCGGCCAAGATCAACCGATGCTTTGAACGGGGGCGGGTAGCGGACGTAACTCGATAATAGCTGAGCAACGAAGTTAATGTCAGATTTACATAATTGCATGACCGCCTATTGAAACGTTTGTCTTCCGGCTTCGGGGGAGGTAGCCGCGCTGACCAAGGTTTTGATATTAAACGCGGGAAACGTGGCTGTAGAACGTGCGCTTGCGCTTTGTTTGCGTTGCAATATCTCGGCGCCCGTTGAGAACGTGCGACGGCGACACGGTAGTTACGTGCTCGAAAAATTTGCTGCGCAGAAAATACCTATACTACCGAAATTTATTTATAGTTCTGCAATTTATTTGTAGTACCGCAATCTATGCTATTTTATTCATGGAAATAATGTTTTCGTAGTCAATTGTGCGTTAAGTTATGGTTACCGGAAAATAAGAATTTATCAGAAAAAGGATTTCTGTAATAAATGATTTAAATTGTACATACTAGCAGCAGTCTATCTGCTATTATTCCATGGCTAAAATGTTCGCTATTTCATTGCATGTTAAATAATAATTGCAACAATGACGGTTATGTCACAGGTTATGTTCGTAACGTAGAACGGAAATTAGCATCGTTACTAACCAAGACGTCTCCATTGTTCCACGCCATTTCTATTAATCACTTTAACAAACCGATACAGTATTGCAGAAAAAGGCTCGTTAGTTATTACATAGCCAGAATGAACAAGGAAGAGTCGCATTTCTTTCACCCAGGATTTTCCGGTCATATGTACTGACAGAGCCAAGCGTGGCGCTTTGATCCGAAGATCCGAGTTCTTGTCTCCGCGGTGGAATTCGATTAAACTGCCAGCAACGTCGTTCGAGTTTCTTAGTCGAATTGGAAGATTCCACGAGCTTTCCACGGCACACCCGTTTGCCCCGGAAAAGCTGGTGAAAAGCGGCCGAGCTCGTCCCTGGTCACCAACGGCTCTCACCCGAGCGTGTCTCGCTCCGATCAATTAGAAAAACTTCCGCCGGAAGTTCTCGTCCCGGGATTATTGTTATTCGGAAGCTGCGCGGAACGAGACGGGACGGCGCTGCGATCGCGCAGTCCAAGGATTATGAACTTCGCGGCGCGGACTTTGAAAGAACGCCCGCCGGCCGTTCTACCGTGGAAAGAGAGTCGCGAGTAGTTTCGAACACGAAACAGCACTTCTACCTGTTTTCTCACGGCGGTGCTTTAATTAAAATCGCCCCGACGTTGTTGAAAATCGCCCCGTGTACTTCGGCGTTGTCAAACAAATTGGAAGCTTCGTTGATTGGACGGAACTTGTGCGACGGTGGCGACGCATTTGCATTGGAGAAACAGTGAGGCTGTTTTTGGAACGTATTCCTGTGCGTATGAATATTTTCTGTGCCAATTGAAGATAATGTATAAGAAAGGTGGATGTTAATGTATACTACTGATTTGTTATGCGAATATAGCAAAGTGTCAGAATTATACTGTGTCGGTAATTGACTTATGGCGCCTGCCTTGTTGAAGCGGTAGATGCGCGAAATGTGAGGTTAGTAAGAAGAAAGAACGATATAAAACTATTTATTATTGCAAGTAGACGAGGCATAACAATAAAATAAATAAATAGAAATTAGGGAAAAGATTGCAAAAAGGGAACAATACTAATTCTCTCATTTTAAAAGGAGCTGGAAAGCCGTGGCTGGAGAAGCGTTCCTTGACACTTAAAACCGTAAAGTCACGTGACACTCGAACGGTTAGGATTCAAACAAATTCGGCAGGATGCACGCGGCATGATTTATTAAATCGTCGAAATGCTGCAACGAGTGCCGAGTCGATGCGAATATAAAAAATACACGGCTACGATAAAAGAGAGAGTTTACTGCCAGTAAAAATCCGGCGTACATCTATGCTTTTATCGCGCGGATAGAAGAATGGATAAAATCTATGTACTCGATCGTTGGGCTGTATGCATTTCGGAAGTTCTTTCCTAACGATACCCCCCTTTATTCCCACGATATCTGCGAAGAAACAAAGGCCTTTTTAAATATTTTAAAACGTCTACTTTGCCAGAAAATTATTAATTATTATTCTCCAGAGCTCAAATCACTATAGATAGAGCTTTTGTATCATCGCGAATGACTTTAGACAGATTTAATTGAAGAATCGCCTTCTAACGCGTTGTGCCGGTTGATTATCCGTAAATAATACGCGTAACCGGTGTTACTGTAGCAACGAGGGTGAATCTGGGAATGGGTAATTAAAACGTCTGAACAGTTAACGTGAATACTATAGGGAGGACACCGATTCCCTCCGAGCGAATATACCGTCCCACTCTCCCTCTCTCTCTCTCTCTCTCTCTCTCTCTCTCTCTCTCTCTCCTCGCTACGCGTTGACCGAAGTGTCTTGAAATTTATCAACATCTTGGGATTTAATTAAACTAAGCCGTCAGCCGTGATGTAATCGAACCGGCTAGCCGCGGCTGCTTCCTTCATTTGCGCCTCGACTCCGCCTGCAACTTCTAAACTCGTCCTATGAGACGGCAGTCGCGAAACGAATACGTTCGACCGATCAACATTTGCTCGTAACTTTTAACGAACCTGACGATTTAAATGGATCTCGCGCTGAATATTCTGCTACTTTAAATCACAAAAAATTGCGAAAAGAACATAATTATATTATATTATTTTTTTTATAGACTTATTAAAAAAATTGCAAGTAAGTCGATGCCACCTTAAATAAATAAAAAAGCCCATTTTTATTAAAAATAAAAAAGTCCATTAAGTTACGAGAACTTGCGCGACGAAACAAGGTAAAAAGCATACAATATACTTGGGCATTTACTTCGACTACTTCTCCGATCGCTGGCTGAATCGGTACATTTATCGAACGGCGATCGGAACGCGCCGGAAGTATTCCGCGAGAGGGAGAGGTTCGCCTAAAATATTATGCCCGTGGCAAAAGCTTAATCCTTGGAACGATGCCGGCGCTACCCCGCCGGGGAAAGCTTCGATTAATCATATGAGCAACTTTTGTCGCAGTTCCCGATGGCCGGCCGCAAACGCTTCGATTCGAACTGTGAGAACGGGCCGAGCTGCGTTCGAAATTGTCAGGATGATAAATCGCGTCGGTGTCGTGTATCTCGGTGCCGTGTCTCCGACCATTCGTACGTGGTTAAAGCACGCGGGGACGGCCGCGTGCTCTAGCGAGGCACTTGACTGGATGCAACCGCGGAGTACGTGTGCATTTTGTAGAATAGCGTGTTGCGCTTTTGTCATACACGGCCGGTGAGCAATGTTGTGAGTTTCGCGAGACACCTAGCGCGGAGCAACCCATATTTTTATGCGGGCCGCGACGGCATGACGAAACGTGATATAAAAGTCGGTCCCTCGCACCTACCGCAGCAGCTTCCTGGGACGGGAAACACCCCCTTCGGAAAATAGTTTCTCGCGCGTCGGCGCCGAGAGGCGTTTCACAACGCGTTCAACGTTTTCACTCGAGCGATCTTTTCGATATCCTTAATTCGGCGTTTCTAATGGGCATAATAATTGTCTAACAATTATATCTCATTAAAAGCTTCTCCAGTTGATTCGCTCTGAAAACTATAGGGCGAACGGAAATTTTAAAATGAAAGACGTACGATCCATGTGGCACTAAGTTGCCAATAACCATATTTTCACTTAATTCTCGCCAGGAGGAATCCCAGCCAGCATTTCAATTTTTCTAAAATAATCTTTGAAATTGCAGGTGGTCAAATATTTTCAAGCAGTTGGGCACTCGATAACGATGGAAAGATCAAAAGCGACGGAAGCGCGAGTACCATATTTTTGATAATAGAAGACATCATAGAACAAGCTGTTCATTAGGTATATCAATCTCGGTATAAAAGCGATTTAATGGCGTGCTGTTTATCGAAGCAATTTTACCTATTATATCTCTCGAAAGCTGCTTGAAATAATGCCGCGCTGGTATTGTGCGCTTTTCTTCTTCTATTGTTCAGCGACGCGTCGTGAAAAGGCTGATTCTACTCGATCAATCGCGTCGCCCGTAGATGGTTAAGCTGCCCGTCGTGCTCGACAGACTGTGCACTCTCCGCTGTTGCTAATATTCTTAAATTATAATAATGCTCTCAACTTTTTCGTTGTTAATTCTGTGGCACGAGTTTTCGGTTCAATAGCAGATTCAACGAACAATTCAACGATTTTAATGTAACGGAATTCGTGCGCGCAGTGACGCAAGATGTTATTTAAACGGTGCGCCGGAGATTTATAATAGTTCTGTTTCGCGATGTTACATAGCGGTATTGTAAAACGATAGAACACGTTCCCAACAAATGGCGTTCCGATTCTACTAAATTACTGGCCGATGATGCATCGCGCCATTTGCCATTTCCAAACTCCAGACTTTTATTACCTTCTAAACAGACTGCGGATTTTTCTGCGGTTGCGGCATTTTCAGAATTTGTGGATAGAGAAGAACGTTTTCGTTAATATGCGATGATATCATTTTCTTTTCTGTTATCGCGAAGAATTGTCTAGTTGACATAATTATATCCTCCCTTATTTTGCTTCCCCTCCAAAAGTCGAAAACCGTTGCCCGATTTTCATTGACAAAACGTTGCGATCGCAACGCTGGACGCCGCTCGTTCCCTTTGACGTCGCTCTTGAATACAGTCAATTTGATTTATTGACAGACGTAGATACAGTAAATTTAATTTATTGAGGAGCTTAAATACGGTAAATTTAATTTATTAATAAACGTAGATATAGTGAATTTAATTTCTTGGCAAGTCTAAATACGGTAAAATTAATTTATTGATAAGCGTAAGTAAAGTAAATTTAATTTATTAACATGCATAAATATAGTAAATTATCTCTTCAAATTGTCCCTCAAATTGTCCCTCAGCTTGGAAACTAAAAGATTTTTAGGAAAGGCAATTTGAGAAGAGAAGATGCGATTATTAAAGCCTCGCGGTTCATTTCCATAGTTATTAACAATCGTAACTATAAAAACGAGCCGCCGAGGCTCTAATAATCGTAACTTCGTCTCCCAAATTGTCTATTTTTGTTAAAATGTTCCAATAATCGTAACTTCTCTTCCCAAATTCTCTATTTTCATTTAAAAGTCGGGAGACGATATTTCCGTATTCCTAAAAATCGAAACGCTCTAAATTATAGCCAATGCCTGAGCATTCCCGCGAGCGATCGTATCTACGAACGTCCGTTAACCGGTTGCATTTCGGGTGGTGTCAGTGAGCGGCCCCGATAACGATAATGTCGCGCGCAAGTCTCTTCCCAGATGTAAATTAATTAAACGCCGGTGAATCACAACGATAAATCTGCCGGCGGTATCATAGATCGCGACGTCGCATCGGCGACCCACTGTGCGTCTGATCGGTGCCGCATCCGCGTAGTCGAATTTCGCGGAACTGCGTTATCCGCCCTACAAAATCGGCCTAAATCGGCCTGAATCGGCCTGAATCGGCCGAAAAAGCCGCGCGCACTGTTCCGGCCTGGTCGCGAAATATTCGAACGAGCAACTTAACCCGTATTAAACTTAACCCTTTTCCCGTGATCGGTGAAAACGTTCGCGGCTGAATAGACGCCCGCCGAGAACAGTATTGAGGTTACGATTCGATAAATGGCGGCCGCTTGAACTTAAACTACAACCGCGGATGAGACGAGGTCTCGTTAAAGGGGACGGAGAATAAAGTGGCCGGCGATACGGCGTCGGAGATGCTATCGCGGCTCGCTTAATTAGGATACATCGCGGAACTTGGGAATAATAGCTTCGTTAAGAGTCCGGCAACAAGCGCGCGAATTAATCGGAGCGAGACTGCGATCCACGGGTTCGCTCAAATTTTTGTGCGAAATTCTTTCGAATTTAGACCATTTTTCATTCCACCAGGTGGATGTCACAATCTCTTTGAAACGCGTGCGTAAAATAAATAAACAAATTGTCTGTTTCGTATAATAAAACATCGTCTTTAAAATAAATTAAGAAAATAGGAAAATCAATGCTTCAAATATAGTACTTTATTCAATTTTCAAACTTTCAGATTATTATAAAAAAAAATATACTGTTCTATTTATGCGAGTATATCGAACGATTATAACGCCAGCGGAATAATTACGAAGCGTGAAGATCGCCGCGTCCGGCGCAAAGGTAGCAGTTTCGCGACGCGGCTTAATAAAATATACAAGTTCGTTAATTCGACGTATTAACGTTTGCCTCGGCGTTAG
This sequence comes from Augochlora pura, assembly GCF_028453695.1. Classification (NCBI taxonomy): domain Eukaryota; kingdom Metazoa; phylum Arthropoda; class Insecta; order Hymenoptera; family Halictidae; genus Augochlora; species Augochlora pura. Next base: position 40,692,674 of record NC_135778.1, read on the forward strand.
AAGAATTGGGTCGCGAGGCAGGCCGAGAAAAGAAGCGGGGAAATTGTTAGCCTCGTTTTGCACTGGCCCCTACAATGCCAGCTGAGACTCTGCCTTCCGCTCTCTAGAGCTTCTTGCCGCGATCCTCCTCCTACCCTCTTGTCATTTCCTTCTACGTATAGGATTGCTTTTGACACTTAGGCGGGGCTCCTTCGAAACTTGCCGCTCCACGCTTTTTAAGCTTAAGCGGATCGTTACTCGGAGACGTTCCAAGACAAATTCTTATCGCGAAGAATAATTAACAGGTTCGTTCTTTGCGCTGGAGTCAGACTTGTGAGGAATATTTGGCATTTAATTCAGTAAGTATAAGTGAATATTTTATAATATACGATTGTATATAATATGCGAAAAGATTCGCTAATTTTTCTAAGAGAATTTTCATTTTTATGGAGATTAATTATGATATTCCTTTCCTCTGACGTCATTTCTCTTCTTCCGGTAGACATTTTAACAATTTTATTTTATATCCTGTACTAAAATGTTTAAACCTGAATAAAATACTGTATCACTTGAAAGCTGTGTCAATCTCCTACATTTTACCGTATTCCACTATTATATCAATGTTCTACAGAAAGATTTGTATTATAGAGTAATATACGTCTCGATTGTTCCAACTTTGATCGTGCCGATAGGTTGAAAGCGACAGAACGATTTCAGGCGGGGTGCACGAAATTTATTTATACACTCGTTCAGACGCGAAACGTGCGAAACAATGGACGGATATATCCGTGCGGAGCGGCGAGACGGCGCGGAACGTCGAAACCGTTTCGCTTTCTCTCCATCAGGCGCATAATGTCTGTTTGATCGTGTTCGAACAATTTCCCGCACATACATCTTACCTCTTGTCAAAACATTTGAACCGGAATCGTTCCTATTTCGGTCGGAGCCGAGCCGCGCCGCCGTGCCGCGGCGACGCGACGATCTGAATTTATACATCCCGATATAGCGCCGCGATAGAGGTAAATGCGCCGCGAGTTAATATTCCCGACACGAATGGCTGAAATTCCAGATATCAGGAAGCACAACCGTGTTCCCGGAAACCTTACTCGGCAGCCGGGACGTAATACATAGCATTACCAACAGAGTTTTTCGTCGCCGATCTTGTCGAGTTCTACCCTACCCTACTACACGCCCCGCGAATCAATTTATAATCGCGACGACGAGGCCGGAAATTTGCACTGTAATTTGCGCTCGTAATTGTGTTGAGACTCTGTGAAGGGATTCTTTTAAGTACTCCGAGAGCTTCGAACTGTTTCGGACGAGAAGTAGAAGAAGTCTCCATTGGCTTTCAATTATTTCTCAGGGCTTGAATTTTGCAATACTTTAAAATTATTCGGGATTTTAAAAGGTTTAGCATTTTTATTAGCGATGGCTTGGAAAACGAAGTGGGAACCTTCTATGGGGGTTATGTCAGGTTCGTCGGTAACTAAACTTTTGACAAATTATTTTCAGAAGATCGTGTTAAATAGCTATCGAGCTAATCACCAGTGCTTGAAATTATTTTTCGAATTTATTTGTATTTATTTAAAGTTTTGGTCTGTTAAGCGCAGGGTCCTCGAGATACGCTGTTCAAATTTGCTCAACCTTCTATCCCCTTCGGATTAATTAAATTTATTGTTCCGGGAAAGTTTTTGTCTGAACGAGTAAATTCCCGGCCGACGATTCGCAAGCGATTCGAAAGTTCACACGACTTCTTCCGTAGTACGACAGAAATCTTAATGAACACACCACGGAGTTTGAGCAAACGCGCGATTCCTCCCTGTTGTTTCAGTTTCGAAAACTCCGTTTATAACGTTCTCGCCATTCCATTTGTCTTTCGTTCGCCGTGAAACAGGGTCGGTTCGCGCGAATTTCGAGCTGGCGCAGCTAGCGTGATCAAAGAGATCCCCGGCACGGTGAGTGCCGGGCGTGTAGGGTCAATGTTTGGACCCTGGGAGCCGGGCGAATTTCGTCTCTAATTTATTTCCCGACGGGAGATAATGACATGTTCGTTTCACGGGGATGAGCGGGCCTCGAGAACGTCGTCGGGAAACGTCGTCGCAAGCGCCGGGACGCCCATTCAACGGACCACCCGGGCAATATTTGTTTTTCCCCTCCGCCGGTTACAGCAAATATTCGACGGCGCGCTGTGTTGGTCGACGCGGAGATCCCCGCTCGTCCGCTCGTCCGCTCGGAAACAAGAAAAGCGGGATCCGTCTTTTCTCCCGGTGAAAACCCGAGGACAGGGATCCGTGAAAGTATTGGAACTGTTTTGCCCGGCAATCGAATCGCCGATTTAATTTCTTCATCGACTGCAAATATTTTCTTGGACCCGTTCAGCTCCGAGCACATCGAAAACTGGGCACTTGAATTTTCGCCGGGACTTTTCGACTTTTAGAAACACTGTGTTCGCGACTCTTTCTACGAGCTGAGGTTTCTACAATCAACCGATCGTTTGTTATTCAAATGCAAAAAGTACCATATCCAGAATATCCCAAATTACTTAAAAGAAATAAACATCTATCACCAAATAAACCATCCTGAACTAAAAATAGAATCAAGATGTCGCCAATGACGACTTTAACCCTTCCGGTACAAATGAAACAAGAAAAAAGGTAGAAAGAAAAGACACCAGCATCGTCCTGAAGAGTTCACATGGAACGAACTCGGCCAGCATTAGAAATTCCAGCTGATATTCCGCCTTCCCTCGGCCAGGCAGGGTGAAATCTTCAAATTCGGGCGGACGGGAATTTTAAAATGAAAGACGTATGTTCTACGTGGCTGCCTGTCTCGGAATAATAAGAAAAATAGCCAAAGCGGACATTTGATATGGACACGGAAGAGACGGAGGTCCAATTTAGCGAGCTCTTTTTAAATTTCAGACGTTCAACATCTTCTACGACTCGTTCCATTCGCGTCACGTGCCACTATGGACCTGCGCGAAAGATAAAACGTTTGACAAAAGGGATTTCTAAACCGGAGGCGATCTTTGCTAAAAGGACGGGAGTTCCTGGGACCCAGACCCTTTATCTACGATACTCTTATTTATAATAAAAGATACTTCGGATGGGATCTGCCCGAGTTCAAGTACGATGGAGCTTCGGGATGACCCGCGCTGGCTGAATTATTAAATGACTGTCTAGGTAAATCTGTGGACCGAGTTCAGTTGAAAATATTTGAGGAACAAGTGGCGCGAGAAATGAATAAGTAGTGTAAGAGATGGATAAATCGTACAGGAAATTATCAAATGAATATTGCATAGAAATTGCCCGCGTTGCGCGAACGTTTATTGTTCCCTGAACTTCTATTTGAAATTCTATTTTTGTAAGATCTGAAATCTACTTAATCAACATCCTACAGTTTACAATAATCACATGCAAATTCATAATTAACGGAGTTCTGACAACGCTTACGACAAGTAGAAACCTCGAACAATAGTCAGACGCTGCTGCGGCGTTTGACTATTTTTCGACCGAATTTTCTAGCGGCCCATACTAAGCGGAATCTGATATTACAAGGCCCAACAATCGAGACGTTGACGCGCGATTAGTCGAACGTTGAAACGCGTCGTCGTCGGAGCGGTTGACGATCGAGACGGAGCGGGAGAGTGCCAGGACATCTGCGATGTACAATTAATCGATATTCCGGCTAATTGATGTTTGACACGATTAATAATTACAACGGTCCGTCGACCGTCTGACGACCGAGTGTAATTTGCAGAGCCGGGTATGGCTGCTAATTGAATGGAATGTAACACGGTTACGTCGTGACTACAGGCCCGAGTCAGCAGTGCCGGCACGGCCGCGGCACGATTCCGCCGCGAAGAAATGAGAATTCATGCGAAAGTCGTGCGCGGCTCCGTCGGCCGCGGACGTATCTCAGTGGGGGGAGCCTTTTTGACTCGATCAATTCGAGGAGATACGAAGGAGATCGTACACGTTTGAACATCGTATGCGACGATTTACCGAGCAAACGCCGGAATGTTTTCTGAGATATCGCGCGGACAAATTTATCAAGGATACGGAACAAATCCTGCTCCAATAGGGAGTATCGATTACCCATTGGGTCTGGCAGGTTCCACGTTTTCCGACTGCTTTCGGTATATCGATATTTTACACGCGACACTTGAAAATCCTACCAAAACTGTTATTGATACTTCCGCTTTCAATGCGACCGATCCACCACCGGGTTTCGCAAACGCGCGATATTACAAAATCTATTCGAGAGGGAGTTTAACGTTTCCAACACCGTTCTCCGTCGTCGTAAATAATAAACAGAACAGATAAACTACAACTACTAGACTGCGGACAATTTTATTCATTTTCAATGCATTCGTCCTTTTTGTCATTAACTTATTTATTTTAAATTCATTTTAACTTAATTTTCTGTTTGACTATAATTTTTATAATGTTCAAACAATTTGTTTTTCTGTAACAGTCTCCTTACATCTGTTAAATTGTTAAATATTGTTAAATATTGTTAAATATTGTTAAATATTGTTAAATATTGTTAAATTGTTAAATATTGTTAAATTGTTAAATATTGTTAAATTGTTAAATATTGTTAAATTAACGTCTGTTAAATTTGCCAACGCCTTAATTGCGAAGTGAAGATTTATTCGAACCGAAAGTGTAACAAATAATATTTGTGAATTCGGCGAATTTAATTTCTTATTTTAAAAAATTGTACCCTTCGACACCGAATTGTTTGCGAAAAGCGAGACGGTGCACGCGGACATTGAATTGGTTTGCACGGACTACGGCAGCGTAGAGAGGTAATCATGGAAACGGGGCTGGAAAAAACCGAGAAAGCTAATGCAATTTAAATAGTGGAACGCGGAGCCGAGTTAATTATCTTTGCTCCGGTAGGAACGTTGTTTACCAGTTGCCGGCGATCCCTCGTTGTTCGCGCAATCGGACGACCGCCGAACGAACGACGCGGATCGTTAAACGACTTTATTCTGGTTGGGACGTAAGAGAAGACGCGTCGGACCAGGCCGAGTGTTTAGGGACAGAAACTCCAGCTCGTCCAGGTGATTCTGTCCAGGACGGAACACCTGGCAAGATTTTCTTTCTATTTTCGCCTATTATGAGCGCGCGACGATGCGCTGCGTATAATCTGTATCGGCGATAGACAGAGTGAAGGCATCGTCGTCGAAGAAGCCGTCGAGAGGCCGGCTGAGCAGCGAGAGAAGAGTGTCGGGTGGATTTTTATTCAACGAACGAGAGGGCAGGGAGAGGACGCGCCTTTGTGCAGGTGACGTTCTCATAACCACAGATTCCCCCCTGGCTTTATCGGGACGTTCTTTTTCTAACGGCGCATTACTCCTATCAAACGGAAGTGGCCATAATTGCGCGGGCACAATTAAGGTCAGCCCCGCGCAGTCCCCTCTGCCGGTCCACGGTAGCAGCCGGAGCGGCATCCTCTTTACTTTTCCTTCGCTTCCGGCCGGGTTGGCGCATTCCGTCGGTCTCGGTTAGCGTGTCCAATCAGCACCTGGATTAAGTTAACTGCATCGGCGCCTTTTCAATGGGCTCGTTCGCCGCGGCTGCCTTCGATGAACTCGCCGCCGGTGCGCCCTCTCTCTCCCTCTCTCTCTCCCTCTCTCTCTCCTTCTCGCAGACAGAGACCCGGCTCGGCGCGCGTGAAAAAGAGAGGAAAGTTAAAGAAAGGAATCTTCTTCCTATAAAGAGACACTTGGCCGGACCGTGGAACGGGGGTTCCCGGCTCGAATAGACGCGGCGACCTGTAATTGGACGATTGGATCCGGAACGGGCACGGTCGAGTGACCTATAGAATAACCCGGCAAGGGGTTAATGGAACCGAGAGACGGCGAGAACCTATCGAACGGATCGAGATTGCCGGGGCGCGCGCAGCGTCGCAGAGCCTCGTCGTTAATAATAAACAAAATCCTGGCGGCGAGAATACCGATCTCGGGTGTCCGGTCGACGCTTTCTTCGAGCCTCGTATCAATCATCCGCCGCACTGACACGGACGAAAGGATCGCGGCGATCCTTTAATAGGAAGCTCGAAGAAGCGGCGGATGATGCACGACGCGCGCGACGCGACACGGAGCTCGATCACGTCTAAGTAGAATAGGGACGCGAACGGCCGGACGGGACGATAAGTGGAGAAAGGGAGCCCGGGCGCGCGAAGGAAGCGATCAGCGGAGAATGTTGTACGAGTTCCTCCTCGCAGGAGCTGTCTGCCGCAGCAGCGATGCCTTTCATAGCTGCCGACCGTGGTGGCAGCGAGCGGCTCCGGCTCGAATGCAGAGAGATAACGAGTAAATAACAGGATGGGACGGGGGGAAGGGGACTAGGGAGACGACGGGCTACACTTCGGCTTGTCATATTATGAACCGCTAAGATACTACCCGTCTCTCTATCTCGTAATGACCGACCCCTCGGCTCAGACAACATCGGGGTCACCGTGTTGCCAGCCGAGGAAGAATCGCTGAAGCGCTGCTTACGCGTCCCTGCTACCGATGGAGATATGCTAACGAGACATCGGCGACATTTTCCGTCGGACCGGAGCATGAACAACTCTCTCCCTCCCTCCCTCTCTCTCTCTCTATTTTGCTCTCGCTTTCTCTCTTGTTCTCGCTCTTTCTGCAGTCGGCAGCGTGCTCCCTGCTAAAGAATGATTCGAGCATCCGGGTTTCCGTATTTCTTATTATTCTGTGAGGTTAACATGGATTGTCTCACGGCTGGACAAAGGAGGCCGGCTGCTTCGCTATGGGAGAATTAGTTTTAACACATTGAGTGCCGCCAATAAACCAGTAAAATTCTCACAAAGTTAACCCCTTGCAATATAACGAGTCAGACTCCAGAAATTGCTCCACGGAAAAGTTATTGAAAACTCCAACAAAATCCCAGACGGCCTATTACCCCCGATTATTTGATTTAAAAAATCGTAAAAAAATCCCAGGCCGTTTTATGGGAATGTACCTTCAGGGATCGTAAAGTAGACACTTTGAGCTTCAATTTAAGCTATCTGAAGTCCAAATTACTCCACGGGAAAATTTTGTAAATCGTGCCCAGAGTCCAAAATTGAGCCCCAGACAGCTTATTACCCCCGATTATTTGATTTAAAAAATCGTAAAAAAATCCCAGGCCGTTTTACGGGAATGTACCTTCCGGGGTCATAAAGTAGACACTTTGAGCTTCGATTTAAGCTACCTGAAGTCCAAATTGCTCCACGAGAAAGTTTTTGAAAACGCGCCCAAAGTCCAAAAATGAGCCCCAGACTGTCTAATACCCCCGATTATTTGATTTAAAAAATCATAAAAAAATCCCAGGCCGTTTTATGGGAATGTACCTTCCGGGGTCGTAAAGTAGACACTTTGAGCTTCAATTTAAGCTACCTGAAGTCCAAATTGCTCCACGGGAAAATTTTGTAAATCGCGCCCAAAGTCCAAAAATGAGCCCCAGACGATCTAATACTCCCGATTATTTGATTTAAAAAATCATAAAAAAATCCCAGACCGCTTTATGGGAATGTACCTTCCGGGATCGTAAAGTAGACACTTTCAGCTTCAATTTAAGCTACCTGAAGTTCAAATTGCTCATCGAGAAAGTTGTTGAAAACTCGCCCAAAGTCCAAAAATGAGCCCCAGACGGCCTAATACCCCCGTTTATGTCATTCAAAAAATCATAAAAAAATCCCAGGCCGTTTTACGGGAATGTACCTTCCGGTGTCGTAAAGTAGACACTTTGAGCTTCAATTTAAGCTTCCTGAAGTCCAAATTGCTCCACGGGAAAATTTTGTAAATCGCGCCCAAAGTCCAAAAATGAACCCCAAACGGCCTAATACCCCCGATTATTTGATTTAAAAAATCATAAAAAAATCCCACCCCGTTTTACGGGAATGTACCTTCCGGGGTCGTAAAGTAGACACTTTGAGCTTTAATTTAATCTACCTGAAGTCCAAATTACTCCCCGGTAAGGTTGTTGAAAAGTCGCCCAAAGTCCAAAAATGAGCCGCAGACGGTCAAATACCTCCAAAAACTTGATTAAAAAAAAAATTAATACAGTGATATGAATAATTATGAACTTGATGTAACTTTTCTCTATACTCCGTGAAGTTTAAACGATAACTTATTAGAATAGCAGATTCGTATATTTCTATATGAAAAATAATTGTTAATAAAAATATAGTCTGTTCTACCAGTGACGGTTTGTTGTTTTGTTGCAGCCGGAGCCCGGGAAACGCAGAAACAGTTGGAGTCGCTGCGGAAGAAAGAGGACCAGCTCCGCAGGAGTGTCCTCGAAAGAAATCCGTGTGCGAGAAAAGGGTTGAAGAGGGTGGACGAAGAAGTAGAATCTCGTCGAATCGGGACACGCTCGTCGTCGTCGATCCGCGCGAACCGGCGCGACGAAAAATCGTTTCCCGTTGGCTTGTCCGATCCGGGGCGACGTTTTATCAGTCACGTTTTCCCCGGACGAAATTAAGGGAACGCAAGAGACGCGGGACGAGAAGGAATCAAGCCTGAACCGGGGCGCAGACGAAGCAGCAGGAGGAGGACGACGACGAAGAATAATGGATCGGCCGCCGTCGTGCACGCGAAAGAAATAGGAGGCTAATTTGAAAGTTTCATTCCGTTCGCGGGTATCCGATAATAACGCGGTCGATTTCACAACCGTTCGTTGAAACGAATCAGACCCGGATGCTTGTTCACGAGTCATTAACCCTTCCGGCGCGTCTGTCGCGACCGCGCGCGAAATTATCGCCGCTTCTTGCGGAGTTAATTGCTTACGAACGATCCGTCGCGTTGAAAGGACTCGCCTGCGGGTGTCTTGGCCGCGAAACTTTCGAAACGCGCGAGTGGGACGCGAGCGTTTAGTTTGTCGAGCCGTCTGCGTCGCGGCGAGGTTTTTAGCATGCCTGCTTTATGTATTTTTTCTCGAATCGCGATATTATCGGTAATTAAGAATCACGCTTGCGAAGGGAATACGAACGAGCCGTGAACCCGGGCACAGCCCGTCAGGGAAAGAGAGGAGGGGGGAGGGACGACAGCGACGGTGAAGATGATATTAAGGCAGAGGACTGATTGAAACGAGGGAAATGGCGGTTGCCGGGGTTGTTGTTGGTGAAATGAGTGCGACGCGGTTCAGTGTGTGGTTCGCCGTTGTTCTGTTCGTGGCTGCGAGCCTCGGCCAATCCCAGGTCCCGTACACGCCGATCTACGTCGGCACGAAGAGTGAGTACACGCGAGCCCGATGGCTTATTTACTTGTAGCTGCTTAACGCCGTGGTTCGCGCCTGTGTTCGTCCTGCGCGGAACGCTTCGCACGATTAACACATTTCTCTCTATCCATCTGACATGAATGTTTTATCGAAATTCATAGCGTCGGTACTACTAAAAAATAATGCACGCGAACACTACAAAATAATGAATTATTTTAATATTCAGAAATGAATTATTTTAATATTCAGAGACTGAATTATTTGACGAGATTTAACAACTACGTTTTCAGTACTACCGTGCTTTAGCACTAGACGACAATTTCAGCTGCAATAGTAAAAAGTTTTAATTGTTCGTGGAATTTCTATAATTTTCACATATTTATCTTGACATTACGCGTTTTATAAGATGGCAGAGGTTTACGAGAGAGAGAGGTTAGAGAGAAAATCTAAATAATTCGCGGCGTATAAATTACATAGGGCACAGAATGGCACAGAATGGCACGGAATTCCGACAAATATTCTACGGAACGCGTAACATAAAATATTCATACAACGTAGTCCTATATACACATTTTTAGATATTACATATTCCCGCAGAAACGGCCGGCGTGTAAAATAGCTGAAATTACAGGGGGAGACTTGCGACGTAACAGATTTTAATGCTTTCCCAGTTCCCGCAGTATGCGGTAGAACCGTGTTGCGTGGTTTATACCAACCCTATTGTGTAAATCCGGTGTAGACGTAAAACGGGGGGACCCTTTAACAAATTCGAAACGCGCGGAGCTTAATTAAAGCGATACAAGCTTCGCATTCGAGCTTGAAACATTCCGCGGAAGTTGTTTTATCAGCTCGTACCCATTTTTCCGCGATGCTTACCCTTTCTCCCCATTGCCCCCCACCCCACCCCTCACCCCTCGGTGACATGGAACGCATTAAATTAGGAAATTCTGTCGCGTTCGACCCGATAGGAATTTATGCGACTCGGGGCAAAAGAAAAAACATTCGGGGATTTCCGTGTGAACCACGGATGCCGTTCGTTCGCAACTTGTATCTATCATCTATGGTTCCCGGATGCGGGGCGAACGTAGGAGGAAAAAGTTTCCTCTCGCCGACAATTTTTTTCCCCCCGGTTCGATTAATCTAGGAGCTACGCTGGTATCCGCTTTACTTACAGATACAGCCTTATCGGCGCGTTACTCTTCGATTTACGCATATTCGCCTACGGACAGGAGGAAATATCGCCCATTTCCTGGGAAACAAAAGGGACGACGAGAATGGCTGTAAAAATGCAATAGTTTTGGAACTCTAAATAGACGGAATAAGGACAATTTTAATCTGTATTGAGTGTCAAAGTGTTTTAGCGATAGAAACTGTCTTGTACAATGAAGAAAATTTGTAAAAAACCTTAATATTCTTTAGTAAAAACAGCTAAATATTTTGATAATAAAATTAAAAGTTCGTTGCTTAGTGGATAATAAAAAATAAAAAAATATCAAATATAATAAAACAAAAAACTATAGAGCGGCATAGAAAAGGTCAAGTAAAATATTTGTAAATTCATTTTTAATTTTTAATTCTCCTTATTCCCACATATATTTAATTTATTTTTAATTCTATTACCAAAATATTTAGCTTTCTTTACGAAAAAATATTAGTGACCCCGTACAGATTTCATCGGAAAATGAAATATACGAAGTAACAGAAACGACGTCACGAAACGTTGAAATTGAACGAAATTTTTCTGGCGGCATACAAAACGTCTACGTATTTCAGCTAACGCGTGTTTCACTTGCGATCTTTTGCCTTAAAAATGGTGCATTCAGTCGGAGCGATGTTTTCTTGATTTTGACCTAAAAATCTCGATCGTTTGTAAGCATATTTTCAAATGGTAAAAAGCTTGCGCTATTGAAAGGTACGAACCTTAACTGCGAGAGTTTTTATTTAAAGAACGTGCACGACTCGAAGCTGAACGAGCACTCGCTTTAAATATCGCTTTTAATACTGTGGATAAGACTGACAGAATTCTGAGACACGTTGATTCTCCGAATATATTTCTCAGTAATTAAAAACATTTAATGGAAGCACCGCGCGCGCGGGCCAAGGTCGATACCGAGAAACGTCTTTCTCGCGCAGCCCTGCCGCATCGCTTAGAAGACTCTTCGACCTCTTTCCTCTGTTGGGCGCGCGGAGCGGAGACGCGTTCCTCCGGCGAATTATTAGAACGACTCTCCATTTCTCTGTGGTACTCTTGTTACCCACCGTTAATTAGAAGTACAGTCTGCTACTGACGACAACCAACTGCAAAGGAGAGTCTTCACCGGCACACGGCCCCTCCTGCGCGCCACCACTTTGTCGCCTGTCCCGGCTCTCTCCCTCTCTCTCTCTCTCTCTCTCCCTCTCTCTCTTCGCGCTGCCCTCGCCAGTGATCCGCACTCCGACGCTGTGTTTGTGGCTTGAATTATTCCGCGGGCGAATCTCCGCGCGACCCGTGAGTGCCCTTCAAAGAAGCCCGCGGAGTTATATAGAGGCCGGAACAATTTATGCTCCCAATGGTCATCTTTGAAACGTCGCTCAGGATCGTTGCCAAGTTTCGAGCGCCGCGACGATTACTTTCACGCTTGTCCCGTCCTCGCCTAATTGCTAGCTCTTCCTTCGACGCTTCGTATTTTCACATTTTGTATAACGAGTACCCAGACTTTGTAATTTCAACGTGAAATATTTGTTTATTAAAGTAAGTCATCTGCGAGGCGATATATATATAATGAAATGCTTGCACTTGGGTAGTTTTAACGAAAGACACCTGCAATTATTTATTAATATATATATGTATAGAAGCTAAAGAGGTGTCATGCGCACTAAAAAATTGAAACAATTGTCACAGATAAATTATTTTCTATTTCGAGTCCGAAAAATTGTCGGATATTCTTCAGGCATTCTAAAATGAGGATGAATAGCAATTTTCTTAAAATTATCAGCTACACGTAGGAAATAAAAATTGAAAAAATTCACGCGCCGGGATTTGTTCGTCTCCTCGAATGCGGCTCATACCCTTCACTTTCCGCGTCACCTCAATGCGAAGCGTGCTTTCGAGTTTGCTCGACTTTGCTGCAGCGCGCAGAAATTTCCTTACATTACCGAAATGTTTATACTACCAAAGTTTCAATTTAAAAAATTGTTAGCAACAAAATTATTGATATAAATCGCAAAAATCAATTTCATATGTATAAAATACACTTTGTCACCGAAAGTGGAAATACCATAAACTAGAGAAATTATTTTAGATTTATAGTAAAAGTGGCTTCGACTGCAAAGGGTTAAAATCGCGTTCCCTTTCTCCATAAACTTCGCTCGCGCCAACCGATGAGCCCTTTTGTTCGTTGGAAGGTGAACATGAAAGTACCCGCGCGCTAAATGTTTCGACCGCCTGACCATCGGCAGACCTTGTTTACTTTCTGCGCGCGGATCAAAGCGCGCAGTCGTGTTCTAGCGAAATGGACGTTCATTTCTGCGGGATGAAAGCAAAGCACCTAAATAGATTTATTGTATGTGGAAAATTCATTTACCGAACGACTCGTACAATGGGATCGGAAAATGAGATATTATCGGACAATCGCGCTGAATATGAGAGGTAGAAAACAGTTATTCTAGATTTTGTTCTCATTTTTCAAAGCGGTGGCGGAAACAGCGGTAACTCGATGGAGTTTTTATTTATTGCATTAGATGGGTATTTCTTCCAGAATTGAGACATATAACGTCGAACAGCCTTCTTTATCATAGTCATTCAGAGAATTGAATTCTTTTGAAAATTGAAAAGTGCGCTAAAATTCCTTCGCTTATTATTTCATTAATTTTTATAAATAAAATGTGATATTAAGCTTGGCTTCGCATCTTTGCATGCGAAGAAGATTTATATAATTTAAGATTAGCATATAATATTATATAAGCGCTTGGAATATTAATAGTCTGTGGATTGTTATGCAGAATAAAAATTATAAGAAACTTCGGCCTGATAAAAATCTCCTTTCTCTTCTTTTCGTTTTAAAAAATTGCATTATTTATTAGAAATAAAAATTCTCCGATTCTTTTAATATCTACACAATCTTTTCTTTCGAATATTATTATTTTAGTAAAAAATTAATCGAACCTATCGTCGAGTTACGATTTCGAAAAAAAAGGCGATGTTGTCTTCAGTCTAGCATAACGCATATGCCATATAGCATAATGCCGTATCGGAAAAGACGACCGTAAAATCGCGTGATCGCGGTCCGAGCTCGACCCGTCGAATACGCGTGGCCAACAAGTAACAGCGGCCGATACAAATTGTCGAGATAACCGATCGTTTTGATACGAACGTTATGAGCGCTGATAAATCGAACGTTTCCGCGTTTAGGTCTGTTAATCGCGTCACTTGGGCCGCATTTAATGGCGCATCGCGAATAAACCGCGGGGGCCGGTAATTGTTTGGCTGATTTATCGCTTTGACGTTTATAATGCGCCCCGCTGTCGATTATCGAGTACTTTCGTCATAATTGGATAATTGTATCCTCGGTCGTTTCCACCGGTTCGATCTAATTTTCCCCGGTATACCGAGGCCGTGCGCGAAATTAGACCGGGGCAAAGATCTATACGCGAGAGCGAGAGAGAGAGAGAGAGAGAGAGAGAGGGAGCTCGATTACTCGTCGACGGAGAAGAATGCGCTCCGGCGAGAGCAGAGCGCGCGGCGAACAGTCTCGGGATCCCCTAAATCAACGCATTTATTAGCGAGGAAAGACGACGGCGCCCGATTCTTTTCCATTACGGTTTATAAAGGCGAGGCGGTTTCCGGTCGATAACAATGGATCACCCCGCAAATCGAATGATCACGCTCCAGGGACCAAGCCGATTTAAACGAGCGCCGGTCATCGATGCCCGGTTCGATCCGCCCGGTGATCGTGCCGAAAGTCAATCGTGACCGTGCTACCTGAAAAGGTGTATCCCGACATCGCCACCCGCGAAATTTATTCGAAACGCGAACCGTCTAACTCAATTTCCATCGAATACGTCTAAGATTACTGCCGCGAACTACCGCCCCGACGCCGGCCCCAGAAACGAACACCCGAGTTCCGAACTTCGACTTCGAACTATCGCCCAACAATTTGTGCTCCGGCAAGCTTTCCAAATTTACCGAACTTCCCCGACCTTTGGATCTCGCGCGTATGGTTTCTGAGAACTCGTGGTTTCTTCGATTATTGGGACAGTGTCGTTTGGGGTAACAAAAGAAACTGAACTACCTAGAAAATTCGATAACTTGTATTATTATAGAAAATTCTATAATTTGTATTATTATAGAATTTTTCTTTTAATGTATGGGGCAATTATAATTATATTTAGGATAACAAAAGAAACGGAACTAGCTAGCTAATTCTGTAATATATATTATTATTTAATTTTTTTTTTTTAATACATAGAGCTATTATAATTATATTTTTATGCCTTACCAGGTGAATTTATAATTATTAGTAGCTCAAATACAAAATATCAGAAACGTTTAAACAATTTGATAACTATATCGCACTATTATCATTTCGTTACATTTATTCAGAAAAGAAATAAATATATCCCGAATAACATTTATTTTCAACAAAGTTCCGCAACCCAAGTATAATTAATTCCACATCACTCGTCGACATCTACCCCTTTGATTCTCGATTAGAGTAACGCGTATCGTTAGCGGACCGCTGGCCGGATTTTTCCGATGATCCGGAAGTCCGACGAAAGTTCGCCAATCAGTTGTATTGTGGACACACGTCGAGCCGGGATCGTCGCCGAAGTGCCCGGTTACGGGATCGATCGCATCAATTAACGCGGCCTGTCGCGCCCGGAAAGTTCACAAACGAGTACAATTAATGCCGCATCCGATTTGCACCCGGTCGAGCACGGTCAAGCGAGAGTGGCTGCTAGGTGGCAGCCCGGTGATTTGCAGCGGCGCCGATGAATCTCCGATTTTCCGTCGACTTGCAAACGCGACGCCCCGTTCCGCTAATAACCGTCGAAGTTTCGCCGATCGGACGCGAGAACGAGGCGAGCGAGGCGAACGAGGCGAACAAATAGTCGCGGGCGACACGTGTCGTTGACAAATCGGAAAGCTGCGTCGGCATGTTTTAATCAGGCGACGGTGATTCGGGTCGATGGGGTGACGAGCGGCGCTCTCTCTCTCTCTCTCTCTCTCGCGCTCTCTCTGTTTTTTCCTCGCCTCTCTCTCTTTTTTTCTCTCGCTCTCCCTCGCTCTCTCTCTCGATCTCCTTTCTCTCTCTCTTTTTTCGCTCGCTCTCTCTTTCGCTCTCGCTCTCTCTTTCTCTCTCTCTTTCGCTCCCGCTCTCTCTTTCGCTCTCCCTCGCTCTCTCTCTCTCGATCTCCTTTCTCTCTCTCTTTTTTCGCTCGCTCTCTCTTTCGCTCTCGCTCTCTCTTTCTCTCTCTCTTTCGCTCCCGCTCTCTCTTTCGCTCTCGCTCTCTCTTTCGCTCTAGCTCTCTCTTTCGCTCTCGCTCTCTCTTTCGCTCTAGCTCTCTCTTTCGCTCTCTCTCTCCTACTCTGTCTCTTTCTCTCTTTCTCTCTCTCCTACTCTGTCTCTCTCTCTCTTTTTCCCTCGCTCTCTCTCTCTCTCTCCCTCTCCCTCTCTATATCTCGTCCTCTCACCCTCGCCTTCTCTCTCTCTCTCTCTCTCTCTCTCTGTCTCTCCTGCCACGGATTCATTTCCGCGACGGGACTCGCGTCTTCGACGAACGACGCGTCATCTTCCCAGACGAAGCCCACCTCGCTAATGAAATTCCTGTCCACGTTTTTCATACTCGTTATCGACAGAAATCTGATTGCGCTGCCGAACGCGGCCCGTCGACTATAAATCTGTCCTGGCCCGTGACGCCTCCTAATCGCGCGACCGTTTACTATATTTCACGGTGTGATGCCGCTGGAAATGTACAGAGTCGTTTGTTATATTTTCATGGCGATATTGGAACTGTACAGAGGGTTCCTTAACTCGATCCATTTGGTGGAACCGCTTCGCAATGACTCGCGGAAACAGCGGCCGTGGAGTTTTAAGAAAAGTTTTCGCTAAATTCGCTTTATTTCATTTTATTTCATATTATTTCGCTTTATTTCGCCTAACTTCTTCCACACCGAAATAAAAACAAATTCTTCTCTTATCAAAGTCTAGAAACAAAAGTACACATACAAAATAAAAGAAAGAAAAAATGGTCTAGTCCTAGCATTAAAAATATTAATAAACGTGATTTCAAGGTAGCTCAATTTTAACAAATCGGAGTTAGGTTGACGGCGCCCTTATATTCTTCCGATGCTTTTATTGCTACCACTCGTCCGCTTTTATCATAAGTGCGTAAAACCTCGATCCCTCCGTATCTACATCAAACGAGCCACCCTCCAACGGGAGGAGGAATAAAAAAATTTCTTTAGAACTCGCCCATTGTAAGACGCGAATAAAATTCGGTTTCCCAATCTCGGCGATCGTAGGTGGGGCCCGATCAACCGATTCGAACGAGTCTCGTTGGTCCTCGGATCGAGGCGTTAGTTTGCGGTCAAATTCCACGGAACTGACTGTTCGGTCGCAATTGCGCTCGCTCTGTCGTTGCGGAAAGTTTCCCTTACCGAACGAAGGTCGGCCGTAAAAAAAAAAAGAAAAGGAAAAAAGGAAAAGTTGGCGGGGAGAGAGGGAGCCGCTCGTAAAGCCGCAACAAGAGTCAGCCGAGACGAATGAGGGCCGAATGTTGCGGCCATTTCGGACTGCTCGTAAGTTCTTACGGACCTGAACGGCCCTCTTTCGTCACGCCTCTACTCATGCCCTTTGGGGCTAAGTGGTCCTCGCCCGCCTATATACCCTTCCCACATTTTTCGTCTTTTCCCACGGGGGATGGCGATCCTTTCGATTCCCGAGGCGTTGAGAACGCTCTCCGCGGACCGAACTCTGATCCCTTGTACGGCTTTTCCGACCCTTTATCAGCAGGTAGCTTCGTGCCCGGCAAATTATTAACTAGACCACGGACTGTCCTGTGAAATAAAAGTTTCAGCCATTGGATGCGAAATGGAGGAATCGTGTATTTATTATCCCTTTATCTGCAACGTTAATTAATACAAAAATTATACGACCGTGTTTGAATATCGTATTATTAGGTTAAGTATTAATAGTCTGCACTCTCGAGATTAAACTGCAGATCTTGATGCAATGTCAAACAATACGAAAGCTATTACAAAAGGCAGGTGTTGCATAGAATTTTATTAAATTTAAAAAAGGATTTAGTAGCCTGAATTAAATGAATTGGAAATTATCAGAAAAATTGTTTCTCATAATATAGATGACACGTATGTATTTTAATTGTTATCCATCTAATTTAATATTAACCTTAATTTCGTATTTCATTTATCACGAAATAGCTCCAATTTGTTCCAATTCACAAAAAAATAGAAGAAGAAGTCGGTGGTCTTCGATGAATCGATACTCCAATTATATCGACGTTTTGATACGCGTACGTTTCTCGCGGCACTCGAAGTCCTCCTGGAAACGTTAGTTCATCGTGTTCCCCTAACAATGCCGCGACCGTTTTTTGCCGCAATTTGGCTAATCAATTAAAGTTTTTAGTCGGCGACCATCGACTCGAAACGCGAACAAGGCTTTTGCCGTGAAAGCGTGGTACCGCGCGACGTGCAACAGAACCAATGCGTCGATCGATCGGCCGACGAAGGCGCGAAACTGCAACGTCGACGGAAAAAGGTTGCTAGGTCGCTATACGTTTTGCATGTAAGTTGCATACATGCCAAAAAAATGTCGCACCGCATAATTCGACGGCGCGAGTGCTTGAATTCTCCCCGGAAGCTTCCTGCGAGAATTTTATTATTAACGCTACGCCGTCCGGCGACACCGTGGCGGTGTAACGCGCATAATATCAATTATGCGAATATCCAAATATTTCCAGATATTTTGAAAATTTCGAGTACAGTAGTATAGTATAACATAGTATAGTACATAGTATAGTATAGTATAACAGTATAGCTATAATAACTAGTATAGTATAGTAACATAGTATAGTATAAGTATAACATAGTACTATACTTTTCGCAAGTATAGTTCATTATTATGTGAACTGAAACAAGTTAATTTGGTATTATTGTCTGTACTTTGTGAACCATACTAATTTCTGTCATTTCATAGGAAGTTGATAGAAAAATGCGGATAATATTGTTCTATTCGTAACGCTTATTAGCGATAACGAAAATCAAATTAACTACTAATGGACAGGTATGCGCCCCCAAATGGTGCTCGATTACAGGCGATGCAGCACACGACTTCATTACCCGCCTAATTGAAATTGGAATCTAATACAACTAGATCCTGTTCTATAGGATGGTTTAGTCGCGTGGCAATACGTGCGTTCTCGAAATCAGGGAACGCAACAGTTATCAGTTTAATCGTTAGAAATGTGACATGCAAAACGGGCGATGTCGTAGACGAGCTGTGGGTTCTTATGGGGTTTTATATTCCACGTTTTCAAGCGCAGCGCCCTCTATTTAAATAGAAAAGTTAAATATTGAACAACATAATTAAATATATAAACAGTAAATAGATATTTTTGATGCAAGTTTTGTAAATTGCTGCATCTTAGCGTTAACATAACCTTGATTCGCCAACGAACCAGACGTAACCTTGGCTAATAAGCACCACCCTTGAAACCAATAGGAATTCCTCCGAGCAATAAGCCACGCCTCCTGCGTAGTTGCCTCTGGCGTACATGTAATATATAATATAAAAAATATAATAAAGTAAAATAATGATTAAGCAAAATATCAACTAGATTCACCAACGAACCAGACGTAACCTTGGCTAGCAAGTCCCGTCTAGACCATAAGTTATGGTAATATGCTATGGTAATAAGAGTTAGGGTAACCAATAAGCCCCGCCTCTTAGGTAGTTGGCTCTGGCGAATATATAAAGTATAATATAAAAAATATAATAAAATGAAGCAACAATAAAGCAAACTAATAACACAGACTGTTACAGAAATAACAAATTAGAATAATCAAAACAAATAATAAAGTAAAGTTCCGAAATGAAATAATAAAGTGGAGTCAGAAAATAAAATAACAATAATTCCGCTCGAAGAAGTAACAAAGTTGGTCTTAAAATCGAAATCGGCGAATGTAATCCAAGGACGGATTCCGTAAAACAGCATGGTCTCGACATCGCTCGAACATGCCCAAACGCCTGCAAACATCGTATCAGCATCGATATTCCACGCCGAGCGTTGAATATTCGTAATTCCGCAATCGTCGCGACGACGACGACGACGACGACGCGAAGTTTCCCGTAGTCGCGGTCCGGACCGATTCGATTACGCGGCCCCGAACTCTTGGCGCTTTCTTCGAGCGTGTTCTCGCGGCCGGCGCGTTCCCCGCAAACACAGAGGTCGCGCATGCGCGCGGTACAAATTTCAAGCATTGTGAATCACGAATCGGTTTGTTTGCTTCCATTTCGAAAATCCGCTTCCGCATCGCGAAAACTTTTTCCCCCCCGGTCCGGCGGCATAATCCTCGGAAAGTTCGCCGGGACGAGGTGGAGGGAGGACGGGGGAGAGATGGAGGGAGGCAGGGAGGGAGGGGCGAAGGAGGGAGGACGGGGTGTTCACGGAAGAAAAGGAGGAATATTCGATGGGGCGCGGGTATCGCGCGGCAGCGGAGCTTTGGTCCGGTGATTTCGCGCGCGCGCGCGCCGCTCGCTGGGAAGTTACTTGGCGCGTCGAAACCGCCGCGCCGCGCGCCGCGGCGAAAACAAAGCGGACAAACCAGAAAAGCCACCTGTGCTTCTCCGCGCGCGCCCGGCTGTTCAGGTGCACAGCAGTTTCATAGTCTCGGGTCCGGCGAGAGCCCGGCGAGAGCCCGGCCAGCCCTGTGAAGCGAACTGTAATCCTGTTTTCTAAATGTAGCCCAACTTCCAGCGAACATGTGTATGTCCGACCGCAAGCACTGTTCGACAATTTGTCTCCACGGATAGCGGTTCGCTACATTCTCTCACCCGCCATCTCTCTCTCCCCCTTTATCTCTCTCTGTCTCTCCTTCTCCATCTATCTATCTCTTTCTCTATCTATCTATCTCTTTCTCTTTCTACCTGTCTATCTCTTTTCTCTCTCGCTTTCGCTCGCACCGTCTCTCTACCAATCTTCGCAGCCTTCTCCTTTATTCCCGTGGCGGTGCGCGACTCAATGTTAGACGACGCGATCCCTTCGATTTGTACCGCCAGTCTAATTTGTCGAGTAATTCCGAGAGAGCTGGTACCGGGGACGAAATTCCTTGGTCGCGTCCCAGCATGCTGAAACATTTGTAGGATTTTATCCTAATGTTCGTTCGTTACACTCGGATGAGGCTAGAATACAGGTACGAATGACGATTTTGCAATCTCGCTTTGCTTCAAACTACAACTCCTGGAAAAAGGTTTCCGATTATACATTTGTACACGAAAGTATTCGAACGCTTACGCTTTTAATATTCAACTAAAAATAAAATTGTACGTTTAACCAGTTAGCTGCGTCATTTCATTTTGAAGACAAACTTTGTTATGTCCTTTATCGATCACAGTAAGTATAGTTTTGTCGACGGTTGTTCTAGAATTACTTTAGACGGTGCGAAATTCATGACTATGTTACAAGAAGAAATTTTACATAAATCGTAGAAGAAGTATATTTATAATAATATTTATATAGTATATTTATTAATATATTTATTAAAGATGTAAAATAACAGATTCAGCCTCTACAAAAGAATGCAAATGTAAAAATAGTCCAATGAAAGAACGCTAAATGAGGAACGTTTCAGAATACTGAAAATCGCAGGTGAAGTGAAAATTATTTAAAATCCATAATCATTGCTCGGATGAGAAAGTTCTAAAAGACGCAGGAAAATTTTTCAAATATTGCTGGAAACGATGAGAAATTTTTATCGTGCGTGAAAATCTGTCGTGTTGCGTTTTTTTGGCCACGCCTCGAGATATTCCATAAATTTTCGAACGCGCGGAGGCTGCGAGGCGTCAATTGCCGCCTAGAACAATACGACTTGGACATTTTCCAGACAATGTTCGTTCACAATTGCCGTAAATCTGGATAAAAGAGGGCCACCGGCAGCAAAATTTATGACATCGTCAAAAACGGCATTGTAGAAGGTCGACCGACTCGTAAATTCGGCTACGATATTAATCTTCCGCATGCAACAATTAATTATCTGTCCCCCGCGAAATGAAAATGACGGATCAACGTTTTAGGCGATCCGAGAACGGCCACATTCGTGACAACGGAGATATAATAATAATAATAATAATTTCTGATATTATATTGTAATAAGGAGAGAGCTTTATTAGAATTTTAGGGTAAGAGGCGAAAGATAAATCAAAGGCATAGCAGGTGTTAATAGAGAGAGAGAGAGAGAATAATAAGAGAACGTATATAATGAATGAAAGGTTAAGGCAGCAATGTAGAGTTAGGTTTTTCTAAATCAAGACCAATTTCTTCGTGAGGCTGAAAATAAATATTATATATGTATTGCAATAAATTTTGCAGACACTATTTCCGCCCAAAGTGTCAAAATTTTAGCCGGCAAGCTTAAAAGCGATGGAAAGTCGGAACCAAGGACCGCAGCGCGGACGAAATTTATCGGAATTTCGGTGTTTCCCGAAGACGTAGGAGGACGATTAGGTAAACACCGTGAACGGATCGCGTAAATAGTTGATTGGCTAACACCGGAGAGAGGGGGTTGGGGGACGATTAAGGACGATTTATTATAAGGCGTAAAGCTCTTGGCACCGCAGGACAAGACAAATTATACGCCGCGCGTATAATTGGCCGCGTTATCTGGAAGGTATTATCGCGGTATAGCAATTAACATCGCCGAACAAATTAGCGAAGTCGAGCGGGGGTAGGCCGGCTCCACCAAACGAATAAACTTAATTGAGTAATGTAATTTCTTCGCGGGACGATTTGTTAATTATAACGGGAAGCCGGCAGACAACGGCGAGGCCGAGCGCCGAGCGCCGGCGCCGCGCGCTCACGGAGTAGTTATTGCTCCTGAGGCGGTTCGGAGGCCGGATATTATATTTCGGAGATAATTTCGCCGCTATTGGGGGTTGAATGATAACGAAATTACAATGATTACCATATGGTAATATGATTCACCGAAGGACTGCCGCCAGTCACCTGGCAAATTACCGCGTCCTCTAATCCACATTCTATACCCGAGCTATCCACGGTACAGCCTGCGCATACATATGCATGCGCCATACATACGCATCATCCGTCTTTCTTTGATGTCTCTGCGTCGTCTGAGATGCTCGGAAAATGCTCCGTAATATGGCCGCTCCATTTTCTACCTTTAATTGTCTGCGTCTATTTCGACTTACAGAAACTCGCGTTAATATTCGCGCGATTTAATACTTAATTTAAAATAATATTAATTAATACAAATTTAAAACTAATAATGCTAAACAGATTTTATTTTTGCATTCTCCTTATTCACCTTTATTTCTAGATTTTTATAGCAGAAGAATTAAATCGGATTTCGGTTTAGAAAGAGTTAATAATATTCATACTTAGTACATGGAATCTGACTCGTAATTATAGTGCAAAGGGCTAAAATACCGTATTTTAACGTATTCTAGAAACAGGGAAGAAAAATAATTCGCCAAAAAAGGCTGGACGGAATTAAATAACCCGGTATGCAAACGACACCGACGGAAATAAAGTTGCAAGAGGGTCGACGGACAAAGTAGCCGGCAAAATCGAGCTGTTCCGTTATTCCGTGGAACTCGTCGTATATCACGTAGACCCTCCGTTTATCAGGTTACATTTTGTTATTAGTGCGTTATACGTCGCGGCGAAGGTTGATTAACGAACTCGCCGGGGCCGGGGGCGAAGAAATTACTTTATTACCCTGCTGCGTGAAATAGACGCGTCGTAAACTAGAATTCTTGAAGTAGCCGATCCTCGCGGGCCCAATTTGCGTTCCGCGGAATGCTTCGCGTGTAATTCAGGAGAATTCTGGCCGCGCCGGTCGTAGAGCATCAACGATTACTCGAAACGCCCTCGTTGCGAATTACAACCTAATCCGGTCGCAAATCAAAGTCCGGAAATTCGCAACATTATGGACTTATATTGTAGTTGATATAGTATTTATTATATTAGAGATTTCGCAACGAGGTTGGAATTTTTATTTATTTCTATTTTTTATTATTATAATTATAATCTGTACCTCCTTTGCGACTACGTTGGATATTACACCTCATAGACGTAGTTTATAATAATTTTTTTATCCGTAGGAGTGTTTAGTAAACAGTATAAAATTTGAGAAAATTGTAATTATTCGAAATAAGACAAGCGAGGAACAGCAAAGAAACGTGGCGTTCAAACGGTCAAAATGGTTTCAAGTGCAAAGGGTTAAAAACAAAAGTGAAAAGTGTCAACTATCTTTATAAATAACGAGCCTTGAAAAAATTTCGAATACGTAACCTACTTATCCTCGCCCCAAAATGACCAGAAAAAGAGTTTCGATAGAATTGGCGAGCCCGCAGGTGCGAGAGGTTTCCTAGTAAGAGGTCAAAGTCCGCCGAAATACAGTTAACGAATTGCAGCGTCGAACGGAAACGTCGTTATCGTGGAAGCTGGAAGTCGCGGAGAGTGGTCGGTGATCCGGAACTGTCGGAACCCCGATGGCTTTTCCTGTCTCGCCATGGGTTCGCGATTATTCGAAGGTGATTTCGTCGGGACAGCCTTACGAGAAAAAGCAATTTCACCGCAAAAGAGGATGAAAAAAAAAGATGGCAAAGCCGGTTAACGGGGGAGGGGGGAGGACGCGACGTACAGCCGAAGCGGAGAATTTCGAGTTCGGCCGGCCCGTCATCGGTCACCGCCCACCGACTCGGCAAGAACAATTAGTCACCGGCTCTCGCGTGGGATTGGCAAGGACGATACAATTGACTCTCGTACACCTGGCCGAGGCCCGTCATCCACCGCTTTTCCCTTCGACCCTCGTTGTCCCTTTTCGACCGCGTTTCTGTCCCGCGATTCTCGCTGCGAAACGGGTTGCGCGCCATCCCCTAACCTCTTAGGCACGACGGAATTTTTCAGAACTAAATTACCATTTTTCTTGATATATATTTTTTTGATATAGTTACATATAGTATTAGCTATATATATATATCTATATTTTTCTTAATATATTGTATATATACACTTTCACTTTAATCGTTTACTTTAATAATTAATAATACAATTGAGTAAAGCATGAGACATCCGCGAAAGCCGCTACAGTGGCGCGTCGTGCCTGAGAGGTTAACCAAGTTCTGGCCTGCTATAGTTCGATGCCAGTGTCACGTAAAAATCACTTAGAAGACTTCATCGGTTTATGAGCAATAGGGCGAAAAATGTTGGGGGCGTAATATTGTTCGAAATCTCCGGAACTGCATCTCGCCACTTGGTGACACCACGAATGCGCGTGCAGTTCTCTCGGTCCTCTTCCCTGCAAGCGCACGTACAGAGCCCGGCCTTTATGCGCCGCAACACATGCCCCGACGCATGAACGCTGCGGCAATTAGGGACTATGAGTGGAACAATCACGGCTAATAGTTTGGCAGATACCGAAGAAAATCGAATAACCGACCGAAAAATCGGGATAATTGAGCATTATGGTGTCGATCAATGGAAACTCGACCATTACAGCCATCAGGCTCTTTAGTATTGGATTCAACAGGGTTCGGAATCGTTAATTGTTAATTAAAAAACGTACTTTTGCTTATTGATCTATAGTCTATAGCATTATTATTATTATATTTTAATATTCATATTATTTATTAGTCGTTCGTATAAATCTGATTATATCGTTCCTTATTTGTTAATTAAAAAGCGCACTTTTACTTATTGATCTATAGTATACAGCTTTATTTTCCTATAGAGTGAAACAGTGTTTCAGAAATAAGATTAAATAATATAATATTACGTTGTTGTCAATTATTACAGTAACAGAAAAATTCGCCAGGACTCGACACAGTCGAACTTGTTCCCCGTTTCCGTTTCGTAGAACGAGTAAAAAGGATCGGGCATCAAGTTTTGAGCGATCGCTGTAAAGGGGAAGCTTCAATCTCCGCACCCAGTGGTCGGTTTATTCGTGAAAAAACATTTTTCAACGGTGCTGGCGTCGCTTCAATTCGCAACATTTTTGGGCAAATATCTACATTTTCGGTTGTCCATTTGCTTGGGGGTTGTAAAACTGGTCGATGAATCGCGAGGTTCCGAGCTTCAAAATAAATGCAGATTTATTACGAAGTGGCTCTTTTTACGAAATTATAATTAAATAAATTTGAAGGGCATTAGAACAATTTTAACACTATTTCTACCAAGCGTTGTCAAAAGAGACTTTTCATATTTTAATTTCAAATTATTCTGGATATTTAATTATTTGTTTGCAACTAATTATTTGACTTTTCGTGCAATAGTTGTTAAATTAATTCAGTGTTATTATTTTTAATCAATGTCTAGTTTTCAATGATTTTATATGTAAGTAGTAACACCATTTTGCAGTATAATATCGATAATAATCGCATTGGATTATTAATACAGATATTGATGTATACACAATTGCAGTGACGAGTTTAGAAAAAAAAATTGAAAAAGTTGCATAAAAAGAATTACAATACTTTCATTCGTCCATAATTCCAAGGCTAAAACGAAGTATGAAATGCGATCGAAGATCTAGGATTAAATGTTATCGAAGATCAAGCATTAATCTTCGTCAACGGATTACGAACGGTCGATGGAAACGCGAAAGAATAAATCCTTTGAAATTCCAGCCTCGGAAAGAATGTTGACTCTTTGAATGAATACCAGAACGGTGTCGCTCGATTTCGAATCTCCTTTCGAATCTACTTATGTCCCCTTCGCCGCGGGGGAGGAGGGGACTTTGAAAGGCGTCCACGGGATTCGCCATCAATTCCGAGGCGAGCCACGTGACAACGCTTCTCTCCGTTTTCGTCGGTCGACCCTTTTTCCGGGTCTTTTCGAAAAAAGCTTTCCATGGAACAACCAATGCCTAGAGGAGAGAGAGCACTCAGGGGGTCGTCCGGGCGCGCGGCTCGGTAACAGGTTCCGGCAAATGGTTCCGCGCGAAACTCTCTCTCTCTCTCTCTCTCTCTCTCTCTCTCTGTCCGCTATCATACACACTTCCATCGGCACCGGGGGCTTTCTCCGTGCCGTCGTCGGAGAGACTCGCGTCCCTTCGCATGCTTTTTCGGCGGCGGCGGCGGCGGCGCGAGTGGCCATATCCACGAGACACGGAATCCTTTCTGTATTTTTCGGAATGAAAGGGGAAAGTGGAGGGTAGATGAAAACGTCGAGGGGGAAGGACAAGCCGGCGGCCACCTCTCCCCCTCCCCGAAAGCTTTGAGAAGGAGAAGATACACTTCAGCTTTCGATGGTCCGAAGGCGGCCAAGCACTTTGAAAAGCTATCAAAGCCAGCTTGTTGCCGGAACACTCGAGGACCATTGCTTATCCGACGGTTGTTCCCCGTTTCACGGACCTTCCGCGACACAATAATGTAAATAAACCGTACGACACCGGGGGTCCTGCTCTGCTGCTGCTGCTGCATTCCTTTGATTACCCTTCGGTGAAAGGCTCCTCGACGACCACCCCCCGCCCCCCGGGATCTTCGAAACGTTCGATGGAATTCAGACGGCTGTTCAATTTTTACCACTCCGCTCTGATTCCGGAGAGACAAGCTCGAGTCCAGGCTGCGAAGGAAATTAGCACGTTAAGCGCTCGAGCAGCGTTCGTAAAAGGGCAACAAAACTCGAACGACTTGTTTAACCCTTTTAGCACCGATCAAACAAGTTGAGCGTGTTTCAACGGAAAATACCAAGCTTGGTTGACGTAGATAATATTTAGATTGTACACCTGGATTTTAGTATCATTATTTGCAAACTTAATGTTTGTTTTTATTGTTAAGGGATCGCTCGTTAAAGATATTAAAAAAATGACAGAGAATACAATAATGGAAACAATCTGATGTGTCCTATCATTTTGATCGAGTGACGTCAGCTGATTTTTATATTTTTTTCTTTACTTTTGTTCATGTATACTGTACACACTTGAAATTTACTGTACTCAGTTTAGAGGGTATTTTCAATATATAGGACGTGCACAAAGTACAAATAGTTCACTATACTATGCGAAGGATTAAAAAATATGAAACTACCATCTTGTCCGGCAATGTAAATTCATTGTCAGAAAAAATCTAATATATTTCGTGTAAATAAAAAATGTCAGGTCGTGTCATATCTAGTTCACTATATTACGTGAAAAATCAAAAGATATCAAACTACCATTTTGTCCGACACTGTAAGTTAATTTCCAGTAAAAATTTAATATATTTCATCTAAATAAAAAAATGTCGGGCAACGTATTTCCCTGGCAAAAGATTTCAACGCGGCTAAAGGGACAAAGATTGCGCGGGTTCATTTCCATAATTTCGGAAGTAACACGTTCGCCGCAAATGGAAACAGGATGACCGCTTTGCCGTGTCCCCAGCACGTGAGAATACAATGGGGGACGGACGAGGTGGAATGGTAATAAGCATTTACAGTCACGATACGTTTAAGCATTCAACTGTCCGCGAGAAAACACTTCCAAATGGAATTTGCATAATTATGCGGCACCAGCCCCCCCCCCCCCCCCCCCCCCCCCCCCCCCCCCCCCCCCCCCCCCCCCCCCCACCCCGTCTCAAGGTCCGCGCCGTTCGAAATCGCAGTAAAAAAATCTGGAACAGCTGCGTCTCGAAATTCACCGTCGAATAAAAGTTGTTCGAAACGGCTCTCATTTGTGCGCGGGAGAATCTTTAACGCGCCGGCAAGCAACGCTGGCAACGACTCTAACCCTTTCGGCACGAGCGCTCTGTCCGCCGTGATGTTCTCGTTATACAAGGCGCCGCGCCGAAAATTATATAAAGACTCCTTTGTACAAGGCTTTCCTAAGCGTTAAATAAAATTTCTTTTTTTTAAACAAAAAGTGTTGCTTTCAGCTTTAACATTGAGAGATATTTGTTAATATAAAATTCTGTTATTCGTACCAATCGTCGCACGGGCGCCGCATGTATCCGGCACTCCCACCGAAAGGGTTAAATACAGCGTTACCCGTCTCGACAGCCGCAAGGTGCCGGCGAAGCGATAATCCAAGGAAAATCGGATTTATTCCAGAGATCCGTGGTAATTCAGCCTTCGTTCGTTAAAGTATCATGAAACCAGACACGGCCACGGTGGAAAAACTCGGACGAACAGAGATGGAAAGAAGATATTAAACAAAGGTTTTTTCTTCCTCCAATTTCGGTTCCCGTTTCACCGGGATCTCGCGGCAAATACAAACGAAACGGCTTTGACGGCCGCGGAAAGGAACGAGGGAAAGGAGCTCAAAGCGAAATACGCTCGGAACCGGGGGGGGAACGCCAATGAAACCAATTCGGAGCGTAACAGCTGATCCAAGCAGAAATCAAGTCGAGCTGATGCGGTATATCGAGTCGAAGAGTGTAGCACGCTTCGGATGCTGATTTAGAGCGCAGCCATGGATTCAAATTCCAAGCAGGCGGGTGTATTAAATAGCACATTTTTATCGTGCCTGACTATTGGAACCTTTTGGGGGAGGGGTCACGGTAACTGAGGCAACGATGTATACAATTAAATAATTTATATACAAATTATATCATATATTATAATTGTATTATTATATTATATATTATAGCGAAACGTCACGGTGACCAACAATCGCCTCTCGTCTGCAAAGGGTTAATAGTCGAAGCAAATTTGGCGTTTTTTCATAGGGAAATTTGTATCGATAAAGGTATCATTGAAAGCCCTAATTGGCTGCTCTACCTTCTCAATCTGAAGACTCAGACGCCTAAACATCCAGTTTGTATAGAGTTCAGTCTTTGGCTCCCGATGCATAGCGCACGAGTGTACGAATTCGAGAATGCGAGTTCTTAGACTGGCGAATCTTACGATCTATTAAGATTCTTGACTGCTTGTACTCCAACAGCTTAATTTCCAATAGTTACGCAAGTCTGACGGATCTTGCGTAAACTTCCACGGCGAACCCTTGAATTGGCTTATTGGATTCGATCGACGTATTTCAATCGAACGTCTGATTTCGGTATTGCTGTCGTCCCAGACTGTTTCCAATCGACTCCGCAGACTCGAGTCCATTATCTCGATCTCAGTTCGGTGCACCACCGCCGGCGAGTCCTTCGATCGAGGGTCGGCCCTATTCCGGATTCCCGGTCGTGAATGTTTCCGATTCGAATCTCAACGCGAGATAGTTCGCTCTGAGTTGTATCCTCCGATTGAAATTCCTGCGTCTTTCGACCGGGCTATTTTTGCATCCCCTCTCTCTCTCTCTCTCTCTCTCTCTCTCTCTCTCTCTCTCTCTCTCGATCCATATCTTTTCGGTTTCGAGTTAACCAATTTCTGCGAAAAGGTAATCCCCGGATCGTTACCCCGATATCCCAATTTGTTCCGGAGTCCTTCTTCTAACGAATATTTATTACGCAGTCGCCGCTTGAAATTTCTCCTCTTCCTCGCCCCTCCGTTCCCGGCGGCGGCGAGCGAACGACGCTCTCGATATCTTCGAGAACAGGGGAAACGTGGAATCGATAACATCTCACTTATCAGAGCCGTAGGTTTATGAAGCCATCATGGGATTGGACGGAGGGAACGGAACGGACTCGGCATACGGAAAAGAGACGGGGCGCGCGCGATATGCGTTATCCGTGAGAGACGCCTATTATATGCTTGGATATTCTGATCGATTCTTCGATCCTATTCTACCTGATTTGAGAGCCCGTGAAAAATTTTACGGACTCGCCCGGGAATCTCCGTCGTGAAAGTTTGTCGACTACGATCCCTCTCTCTCTCTCTCTCCCTCATTTATATCGTTGAATTTTATGAAACGCGCGTTCCAGCCATTCACCGGCGCCCGGCTTTCAGAATCGAGTTAACCGGTTGCGCCGAGATGGCGGTATCGATGTCTGCCGCGATGGCGGAAGCCTCGCAGCCGCTCGTAAACACCCGATTACAGTCTTCTTATGGGACGAACGGATGGCCTGGTTGTCTAATGCGTCGAGGACGTCGAGCGCGACGTTCCCAACATTTCTACGATCTAATATTATTTTGTTAATTTAAAATCGGCAGATAATAGCGAAGCAATAATCTTGGAATAACGTTGCGCGAAATATTCTTTCAAATCCATTATTTGAATTGGCTATTATTTCAAACGGACCGATGTTATTTCTATTCGAAATAACACTGAAAATGGAGGTTCGAAATGATTGATTTGGAATATTTCTTATTTTCATTTCAAACGCAATTTAGTCAGGTCTGTTGATGGTACAGTATATGCTTTGCAAAATTCTTTCTCTACTATACAATTTCAAATATATATATAATATATATTTATTATATATAAAATATACGATAATTAAATATAATTTCACGTCGTATTTGCAATTTATAATTGATTCGAACAAGATATTCCTTCTCATATAAATACTCGTTCGAAACGATTCGACCAATGGCCGCCTCTGCTTGGAACTTCTTCCGGCGCGCATCGATTCCGCGAAGAACGAGAGCACGAAACTTGCCCGCTCGGGGTTCATCGAAATGGGGCACGGGTTCGGTAAAAATCGTTTAGCCCGGGCCGGTTCGCTGTAAGAATAAACACGAGGCTCGAGTATATTTGCGGGCTCCATAAAAAGCGTAAGTAATCTCCTCTCGCCGCGGCG
The DNA here is from genome assembly GCF_028453695.1 of Augochlora pura. Lineage (NCBI taxonomy): Eukaryota > Metazoa > Arthropoda > Insecta > Hymenoptera > Halictidae > Augochlora > Augochlora pura. The sequence goes on from NC_135778.1 coordinate 40,723,716, forward strand.
GCTGAGTAAACCAGCAACTTTTCGAATATCGCGGAGCCCGGAGGATCCGAGAGAGGGCAGCCCCCGGGAAAGAAGTAATCTCGCCCCCGTTAGCGCGCTCTTCCTTCTCTTATTGGACCATCGTTTCGCGTGGAACGGAACGATACTCATCCCACCACCGCCGCGCCACCGCCGCCACCGCCGGCAGAATTAAAAATCAGACTTCCCCCCTCGCGATTTCATCGGTTCGAACCCGGAACGGCTTCGTCTCGGTGTAATTACGGGTCATCGAGCGCCATCGTACATATCGAGGTCCCTCGCTCTAACGTCGTCACGCCTGCCGAAATTATGCGACGATTTCCACAATTTAACCCCGCTCGTTCGGCAACTGGGAAACTAACGAGGAAAGTTCGGCCGACAGAAAATTCGAAAAAATTTCGAACTTCGCTCTATAGTTCGTGTTCATGCAATGTTCAGATACCGGAACCATTTATTTTTTAGTTAAAAATCGTTCTAGAGGAAAATATCTTTGGTAAGGTATTTGAGCTTCGTGAATATTTGGAAAATAAATTAACCCGGCGTAACCATGAATTTACATACGAAACAAATATTTCGAAGATATCTTGTACTGTTAGGCAATTTCTCTTGACCGTCTAGAAATTAGAATTGCGTAAATTTAAGAGTAGCGAATTTCTTTCCTCTGACAAAAAAGTCAGTTGAACGACAGAAAAGTCGCGGCGCAGTCGCATTAACGAACGACACAAGATTCAATTACAGCCGCAATTACCGCGAGTCGTAGAACGTCTTGGCACCGGGTTCTCGATATTCAATCAAGCGACGTGAGCTTACATTGCGTATCAGTCGCGTGCCGCGCGATAGCGTGGCGCGCAGTATACTCATTTAATGAAAATTAACCGACGTCGCCGCGTATCGCGGAATGTGCAACGAAGCAGCGAACTGTGCAACAGCGGGTTCAGATAAGGAGAGCGGAGCAGAGAGCGACGCGGGGTTATGCTTCAATTTCAGAGCCGGCTGTGCACACGCCGCGGATAAAGCGAACGCGTTGGAGATTCGTCGGCGCGGAACGAGTTTAAACTATCTTTTAATAAAAACGATTCGAAAAATTCGCGACGCGATCGGCCGACGTACGACGCCGCCCCGCCCCGCCCCGCGCGCCGCTGCAAAATTCCTGGGGGCCCGCGATAAAAAATTCCGTCGACCGTGTCACGGATTAACCGTGCACGGTTTCCAGCGCGCGGCCGTTTTATTTTTATTTCCTTAGCTTCCCGGCTTTTATTTTCCCGTCGTAGCCTCCCTCCCCCCTCCCCACGTCGAAAGCAACCGCAACGCAACAAAGCCATCTCGATTTAATTTGCCGTGCATATTTGCATCGTTGAATTTGAATTTTAATAACCGCCATAAAACGCGCAAGATTGCCGCGCTACGGGCCCCGGTTATGATATTCAAAGCGCGAAGGCAGGGTCGACGCCGCGGCGCGCCGGCGAAAAAAATCAAACTGAAAGGATAACGGCAGTCTTCCGACCCTCGCCCGCCCCTCTCTCACCCCTCTCTCGCCCCACTCTCGCCCCACTCTCGCCCCACTCAGCCCACTTCCAGTCACGCTGATTAAAACGTTTAAATCAGTTCGTTCAACTGCGTTCACGGGATTTTACTGCATGGGATGCATCTGCGCCAACCCCCGTTCTACATCCCCACTTTTTTCCTTTTTTTTTCTTTTTCGAGACTATTCTTTTCTTTTGCATCTTCTCGGTGTTTTTTTCCCAGGGAGGACGTTCCGAGTGATAGATTCGCGCGCTTCAAGTAATCCATATTCACATTGGCTGGCGGTCGTGACGAATGTCTTCCCGCGGCGCTCGCGTAAATTATATTAAAAACACCTCGCGACGCGCGCGCGCTCGCGATCTACGCGGATGATTAACGGCCGAGGAACTTTATCGCCCTCTGCCTGCCTAATTTATCGAGCCTGCCCGTAGTTTATGCTGTAATAGTTTGTTTAATTTCGCGATCAATCATAGCGAACGTTCCGCCGTTATTTCTCAACCGCGCCTTTTGAAATAGCTCGACGACTCGAACTCGAAGCGAGTTCGATGGTTTTTTGTCAAATTTTTGGTTTTAGGTTAATTTTTCTGCTAAATTTTTAGCTTTTATGCCAAATCTTAGGTTTTATAACAAATTGTTGGCTTTTATGCTAAATTTCTAGCTTTTATACCAAATCTTTGGTTTTATGCCAATCTTTGGTTTTATACCAATTTTTGGTGGGGTTATAAATAATTTTTTTGTATTTATCAAAGATTTTACTTTTCGAGTAATTTAATTACTTAACGTTATCAAATAAATTGATTTTAGTAAAATTTGTTGTATATATAAAGTAAAAAATAAATTTTTAATAATTATTATATTTTGTTATGCTTGAAAAAATTTGAAACAAGACTCCTGGTCGCGAGTCTGAAATAATTTAAGAAACAATGGAATAAATCCCATCGCCAACGTAATCATTGAAACGGCGAAAAGTCTAAATAAATTCAGTCTAATCATTTTTATAAAACAACCTCGACGTGGAACAAGTTTTTCATCGGGCAAACTTCGCAACTAACGCAATCGCGAGCGGCAGCTACCGGGCAGGAGCGAATAAGTTTTATCACGGTGATAAATGTGAACGGAGAAGACCGTCCATCGAAGTTCGGGATTAATTGGGAACGTCAGATGTATCAGAACGGCGGGGCGCGGCGCTAGAGGCGGGACGGCAAAGCTGGCGAAGGTGGTAAAACCGAGCCGGGGGCAGAGTTTATGGGAGCGGAGACATATGGTCGCGGGATTCGCTAATATCCATGTGGATGGCTCCTCGAAGGGGATGAAAAAGGGTGGCTCGCTGGGCTGGAAGGAGCCAAGTGGCCGCGCCATAGACCGATAGACCGGCCATCGCGAAGGTCGAATGGCTTTCCGATATCGGCGGGGCTCTGATAATTAGGAGTTTCCTTCGAATCGCGCCGATTCGATCGACCTTTCCCCTCCCGTTTCCATCTCTCTTGCCTCTCCCCCCTACCCCCCGCCGGCTCGGCTCTGCTCCCTCGTTCGATCGGCGGCCTTTTAATCGGTCGCCGGCAGAGAAATGACGCTCGCATTCAAGGCGGTCTCGGAGGCTCGCGCGCATTTGCATACATAATTCTCGGCCGCGGGAACTCGGCGCGTAGAATTCTGTCAATAATTTATTGTGCGACCGCGTCGGGACGCGGGCCCCGCCTGTTGCATACGAATGCGGAACGGCCGATCGACGCGCGGATATCACCCCGTTCCGCAAGGAAAAATCCCTTTGAGGCCAAAGTATGCGACCCTTTCAACGGCCGGATAATAATAGTCGTTAATTAGAAACTGGGCGCGCGAACAATCGGCCGTAATACTCGAACAACCACCACCGTCCCCGTAGCTAGGAGAATGAAAAGGGGACCCGTGTATCGTTTGATTACAGCTGATATTGAATTTCCGCGGTTTACGGTTCCGGCGAAGCGATTCGAATCTATTCTTCGCTCGACGCCCGCCTTTATGTTTTCGTTCATTTGATTTTCGCACGGGTAAACAAAAGCGCGGCCCGCTCGCGCTCGTTCAAATAATTCGCGCGCGCGCGCTCGCGTGAGCGGGCCTCTGGGGGATACACTGGTTATTTAGCATTGTTCCGCCGCGATCGATCTGTTTTAATTTCGATTTAAATTCCCCGCATAATAACATAATAGAAGAAGCATAATGGAACAATAACGCGCGCTCGCTAATTACCAGTTGATTCGATGATAAGACGGAAGAAAGGAAGAGACCTGCCTAATAATGGAGCGCGTTCCATCGCGCAATGGAATTTTATTTTTTATCTATCGATTCGAAGAAGTTTAATTTTTTATCGCCTTTTTGGCACAGCGAGACCATATTAATAAATTGAATTCAGATATTGTATTAATAAAGCTATTATAATTATTATATAAATTATAAAATTTATTATAAAATTATTATATATAATTATTGTATTGGTAATTGTTTTATTATAATTTTATATATATTATATTTTTTATTCGACGTCTCTGTGGCATTTATCTTCGCTTCTGTGTTACCTCGCAAGGCAAGCCCTTGTTCTTTGAATCGTGTCTCCTGTTCCCTAATTGTCCACTTCTGTCTACAAGCTGAAGGACAATCGGGGAGGATTTGCCGTGTCGCGACGCGTCGAAATCGCCGGCAATCCGCGACAGAATCCGAGCAGCGATCCTTCGGAAGCAAAGAGGAAAGGTGAAACGTGAGTTTCTCCGACGGGCCGGGGCGGCCGATTCGCATATTGTCCCGCGATTTGTTTGCCTTTTGCGCGGACGAGCTTCGAACCGCGGCGATTCTCCACGGTTCGCGCGTTTGCTCGGCATATTTAAATCTACTCGGTCGTGAAAGCGCTCGCGTTTCCGGTCACGTTATATTCCCCCTTTTTTTCTTTTTTCTCCTTTTTTTTTCGGCCGACCCTCGTTTCGAGCGCAGCCAGCGAATTCGACGCAACGGGGGCGCACTGTGTGTTGCCGCACTTGGTTCCGAATCGATGCTGCGGGGATAACCGTGTCCCTATTTCCACGCGAGACCCCATTTCGGCTGGCCAGTTCGGTTTCTATCAGCCGCACGAAGACTTTGACGAGGGGAAAAATGTGTTTACCGCGGTGAAACGGGAACGAGATTCGACACCACAACGTATCCTGTCATCCTGTGCCGTGGATAGCCTTTCGCCGTTGCGGGGCATCCCCTTTTCGGTCACCGTGCTCTCCCTCTCTCTCTCTCTCTTCTGCCATCATGGCAGCGGCGACGGCGACGACGCGCTCTCCCGTCGCCCGGCCCCCGTGGCACGATGAAACCGCGAAATCGAGTCTCGGCTCGTTTACCGTGTTTTCCCTTTTCGCGGTAAATAGATCCCATCGGATGACCTCATCGTTGCCGAATCTTCGGGCGCGCTCGCGCGGCACCGCTCCGCCGATTTTACACGCGGGCGGGGGATCAGTGTAATTGCGCGTGATACTTTATTCATCCGACCGACCGACCTCGGCTACTGTTCGACGAACGGTCGGTTCTAATTGCGCAACTGCTGCGCGGAACGGCGCGCCCCCGCTTTGACTCTCTGTTCAGCTGCCAGGAGTTATGGCTCGTTCTACTGTACTGATACGGCTTACTCGATCGATCGAATATGCTCTTTACGCGCTACGAAAATAACAATCCTATGCCAAATTTCATCCAAGTTTTGGTTGCGCCAGGTTTAACGCGTTCAACGCAAATATTCTTATTAGATTAACCTGTAGATAATTGATAATCCACGATTGGAAAGACTTAAATTGATGTTTATGTACTGTCGTTTATAAAAATTATGAATATTTAATTTTTGGAATAGTATATTATTTTTAATACGATAGTTACTTTAAATTTAAAATGTGCAAATATGGATGACACTATTTCTGAGTAATCTTGAAAATTCATTTTTTGGGTATTATGTTTGAATAAATCGAGTTCGACTGGAATGTTTCGAAATTTCAAATTTCACACTACGATAACGTCATTTAAAGTTATTTAATGTTTCTTGACGTTAGTTTACGTTATATGGCATTATGATAACGTCATTTGACGTTCTTTAATATTTTTTGACGTTAATGCCATGCTCTATGATAAATATCGATTTCCTAATTTCACTTTAATTAATTAAATTGATTCAACTATGCAAACCATAATAAAATGATGAAATTACAATAGATAGCAAAAATTAATTTAAAAACCTGAGTAAATAATTCCGTCAGTTATCTATGGATGACGCGGCATTTAAATTATTAAAAAATATGGTAAATTAGTGCGCCACGTCAAATTTCCAAGGTTAATTCAATGAATTTCCCAGGCGAAGAATTTGTTTCGCGGCCGAGACGAATGCTCGCAATCAGCCGGCGGAACGGAATCGGCCGACGATTCGGCGTTCTCGCGAACACGAAGCCGTTTTCTAGTCGATTTCTCGGAGTCCCGAAGAACGAAACGAGATTTCTGCAGCGGCGCGCATTCGTTCTCTCGCTCCCGACGTGTCTTCCTCTCGAGCACGCGTGGCTTTCAGCCGGAAAGAGACTCGACTCGCTAAAACCGGCGCGCGTTTCACCTCCGCGAGTTTTATACCGGGCCCTCGCCCTCGCCCGCGCGAAGCGAACGTGCCGCAATTTTCGGTAAATTTCGCCTCGCATAGATGTTTCGCGCCGAGGCCCCCCCT